>NW_006922275.1:284910-318652 GCF_000298275.1 Orycteropus afer afer | reverse complement strand
TTACAATTGAATAACAATCAAAAAGCTAAAAGCACATGGACAAATAACACACCATGTGATCATACAGGAACAGTAACCAAAAAAAAGAAAAAAAGGGAAAAAGAAGAAGAAAAAAACAAGAAAACCTGTAATATCTGGGGATAGGGCACTAAGAGAAAAAAGGTAGAGAAGGAGAATAATGAAGAAAATAAAATGGGAAAAATGCAAAAAGAAAAATAAGGAACGGGGTTAACCACAAGAAAAAACGGAAAAGAAAAAAAAAATTAAAAAGAAAAATAAATTTTCATCCAGGAACAGGGTAAGAAATAAGCTTAAAACTAGGACCTTGTAGGGGAAGTATAAGAATAATAGTGAAAAGGACAAAAGTAATAATAATAATAGTTTTTTTTAATACACAGACAAATACAAGCAAACTAATCACCAGAAAAAGGAAAGCAAAAAAGAAAGAAAAAAATTAAATAAATAAAATTTAAAAAAGAGAAAAAATAAATCAGTGGAGGATAGTTCAGGGCACCCAGCCTCCATCTGAGCACACAGACTGTGATGGACTTCCTGCAGGCCCAGAAGGTAGGTGGGAGTGGGGGATGGCTGCACCTCCATTCACCAAGGGGATGTGGGGTATAAGAGTAATAAGAGGAATGTTGCACCTTTTCAGTCTTGTAGGTCCCGAGTGTCCTTTGTGTTGCTGGCAAGCAGAATGTTTTCTTAAGCCCCTGGAATCTGTGAGAGCACTTGTCTCTTTAATTATCCAAAATAGTCAAGCTGCTTGTAAACCTTCAAAATGGTGGTACCCTGCAGACTGGCCATAGTCTACAGCTCAGCTCGCCTTTCTCTTCACCTTCTCTGTTTATTCCCCAGCCACCAGAGCAGTCCTCCGTGCAGTCCCTTGCTAGCAGGGCTGATTTTTAGGTTAATTCTTAGGTCCTACCACCACTCGGGAATCTCCAAGCTGTCTGTCCCATGCTGTCAGAATCGCTCAGGTTCGCTGCCAGACTGCAGCTCTGTCTGTCTCCTTTTTTGGTATTTTCATGCAAATTCTTCTGCTAGTTGGGGTTTAGTCTACCTCTGTATCCTTCCCTTCAAGGCTCAGGGGTCCAGGATTATCTTCTGTGTCTGTGTTAATTGGTTTCCCTTTTCTTTGTTGAAGAGGGTCTGTGCAGTCTTTTTGCCTAGTCCGCCATCTTACCAGAACTCCCCAGATAATTATTTACTAGTGAAGCTAAACTATTGTTTGTTTTTAAGAAGACTTCAGGGGATACTTTTGGTTTAAAATTTAAACATTATTCAGGGCAGTAATTTTAGGGGTTCATTCAGCCTCTGTGGTCTGGAGAGTCTGAATTCCATGAGAATTTTAAATTCTGTTCTACATTTTTTCCCATTTAATTAGGAGAAAAAAAGTCTTATAATTTTTTTAGAGCTTCTGCATTTTTTCAAAATGTTCCATTAGCTTATCTTTTATAGTTAGTGCTTTTTATACAACTTCAAGGTTGGAAAGATTTTTCTCTTATGTTGTTCCTTGAAAGTTTTATACTTTTAGGTTTTTATTTAGGTCTTTGATCCATTTTTGAGTTATTTGTGTTTGGTATGATAGAAAAATTTGTTAATGTTTTCTTAAAAACATTTTCATCTATATTCATGACATATGCTGACATGTATATATAATATACACCACACCTGCTGCCATCTAGGTGATTCTCATTCATAATTTTCCTATAAGACAATAGAACTGCCCCACAGGATTTCCAAGGCAGTAGATCTTTACAGAAGCAGACTGCCTCATCTTTTCACCACAGAGCAGCTGGTAGGTTTGAATCACCAACCTTTTGATTAGCAGTCCAATGCTTTAACCACAGTGCCATCAGAGCTCCTGCTGTATATTCGTATATATTACTTGTGGTATCTTTGTCAGGTTTTGATATTAGGATTTTAAGGGTTTCTTAAAACATATCGGCCAGTGATCATTTATTTATTTATTTATTTTTTAAATGTGTAACATTGATATTATATCTTCCTTAAATATTTGGTAGAATTTATCAGTGAAAGTATTAGGGCCTGAAAAATTTTTTAATAAATTCAATTCCTTTATTAAATATACAGCTGTTCAGATTTTCTGGGTAATCTTATGACAATATTACTAACTTACATTTTCCAGAAATTTGTTTGTAACATACTAACTTTCAGGAAATATTTTGGAAAAGAAAATGCTTCTGTTTTGAAATAAGGTAACACAATAATCATGTTTATGTTCTTGACATTTTAGTGAAAATGCTGACATTTTACCAACTTTGTTTTGAATATGGCTAGAAATTTGTGTAAGATGTCTTCTAAAATTTATTAGAACCATATATATTATATGATTTTGAGATTCCAGTTATCGAATCTTCTAAAAAATATTTGAAAAATGGTGAATTGTGTGACTAGTTTTCACATAAATGCTTTTCCTTTTGATCTGATAAATACTTAAAGATATGTACTTGATATGCATTACTTATATACTTGAAAAAATATTAGAGTTGCTCAGAAAATTTTAATTAATAAAAGCTTTGTCTTCAGTTGTGTTTGACATACTACAAGTATTCAAAAGCAGTATTTCCTGTCACTATTTGTTTATTTTATTTTTATTTTCACCTTTCTGCATGTTATTTTTTTGTCCACTCTAATGTTTATTGCATCTCTTTGACTCTTAGTGACTCTTAAAACTAAGGCCTTCAAGAGCTTCATTAATCATTTTTAAAGCCACAGAGTAGAGTAGCAGAAGAGTTGAGAATTCTTGCATATAAAATGGTGGTGCTTGTTATGAATAACTCCACCATCAATTGCCGGGATAACTATAAATATCCTGTAATAGATGGTGTAAGTTTTACAACTATTTTATACCAGTGACTATGGTTGTGTATATTATATGTTGCAGTGTTGATTATATTAGCCACATATTTTATCAATGGATCCAAATTAAAGCCTACTTTCAAAGAATATTAGGTGTGGTGTAGTAAATTACATACTGTGGCTTTTCTATCCATTAGTCTTTGTAAACCCTGTGGTGGAATTTGCCATAAGCACCTGAGTAGCTCCTAATTGTTTAAGTTATCAACCTGGGGTATTTCTGCTAAGAGTGACATGAAACAATCTTCTGGGATGTTCACACTCTCTCAGGTGTATAAAATTCTGGTGTTGGGATTGGTTGGTTTGGACCACTCTGACAGGCTCAAAAGGTGCCCTCCTAGAGGCAGAAGGAGTCTTCTGACTGCTGGCTGATAAAGATGTTCTGTTGAGAGAAACACACTCCTGCGAGACACACACTTGCTAAGAGAGAGACTGCTGGCTGCTAAGTGGGACGGCTGGCTGCAAGAGACTGAATGCATTTCCAAACTTGAATTGTAGCCTGTTGCTTCACTAATAAGCTCATAATCTGTGAGTTCTGTGTGGCTACTGCAGTGAGTTATCGAACCCAGCAGAGAGGTGGTGGGTGCTATGGGAGGAATGGTTGGTGTCAGGATTGGTGAAAGGGCTGAAATGAGGCAGCATGTCTGTCCTAGCAGGAATAGACCTTGGGCTGCTGATGGTGATTCTGTCTTCTTCTTGTGGGGTTAGAGGAGGTTAGAAGATGTGGCCTCCTTGCCCCTTTGGATTAAGAAATATAAAACTGTTGTAGTTTGGGATTTACCATTCCTTTGCTGACTTTTTGATGTTTGTTCCTCATGAAATTTTTCTTAGAACTACTGAAAGTTTTATAACAGTATCTTAAGATATTATTGTCAACCTGCCCAGCCCACAAAATAATTTAATTAAAAAAAGAAAAAAAACTTTAGTAGTAGTACATCTACTTAAGGAAGATATAATAATTAAATACTAATTAATTAAAGATAGTAACTAAAGTCCATTTAAGATCAAACTTTTCCTTATTAGAATGTGCCTTTAGCTAATACAGAAGAATTTGAACCAGTTAAAACTCAGTGAAAACATTCTTAATGTGTGGTTAGGGGAGTCAACCATAAACCAATTATTTTTTATTATTGTTTAGTGAGCAACATATATTTGACTATATACTATTGAGTGGGATTCTGAATAGTGAAGGAAAACAATTCTAGTTTCACAAATCCCCAAAATTGAAATAAACCAAAAAAAACAAGCCTATGCGATCCAGTAGATTCCAAATCATAGTGACCCCCATTGGGTTTCCAAGGCTATAAATCTTAACAGAACTAGATTACCTCTTCTTTCTACTGCAGAGAAGTTGGTAGGTTTGAACCACTGACCTTCTGGTTAGCAGCCAAATGTCTTAGCCACTACTGCACCAGTGATCCCTTGAAATACTATATTTAAATCAGTGATTTGACCCAATTTTTGCACTTGAGGTAAATGTTTTATTTATTTATTTTCGCTTCTAAGAATAATAATTCTTTTTTTTTTTTTTTTAAATTATGATTTGGGTGAAAAGTTTACAGAGCAAATTCACTTTCCATACAGCAATTCACTTACACTTTGTCTCATGACATTGACTACAGTTTACCACAATGCAACAGTTCCCACCCCACTTCTTCCCCATAGTTATGTCTTCCTGTGTCCTTCCCTCCATGCATACCTGCCTCCTGAGCTATATCTCTGTGCCCACACAACCCTTCTATTCTCCCATGATTGTTCTCTACAAGGAGTGTATGTACCTAGTGTAAATGTAAATATTTAAGATTACTTTTTTTAAGTCACATTTTGGCTATATTGATTTTTTAAAGTAATAGAGTAATTGGTTTTACATCTATCAGTATCTACTTATCACTTGTTATATTTCTTCACCCCAATTTAACTCTTATAATATATAAAAACCCTATATTCTAGTAGAGTATATATTATATTAATAACTAATAGCCTGGATAGGAAAGGATTTCTAAGTCAATGTTGTAGGTTTTCATAGAAGGAAATAATTATTTCTGGCCTGGATGGAGAGGAATTACAGAACTATAATAAGAGTGATTGTAATAACTCTTATTAACAAATACATATGTATTGTGCAGAATGTATCAGGCATTGTGCTAGGCTTTTGTATATACTATGAAATTAAGACAGATAGGAAATTTGAGCTTCAGAGTTTAAGTCACATTTTTGCTTAAACTTGGGCTTCTTGCTGCAATCTCATTCTATTTGTCAAATATTTATTTGCTTGTATACCTATAAAATGAATAATTCTAAATTCTATTCATTGTGACTTCTATATTGCTACCTTCTGTTATGTATAGTTTATAAAGTGAGGAAGAAACAACAACAGTAACAAATGAGGAATTGGAATATTATACATTGCCAGCTGTAGTGCAAAATCATATTAGTCTACCTTAAGACCACTATTAATTATTTTTGTTGGATCATCTCTTATTGATGCTGTATTCATTATTTGTTTTCTATAATTAGTTCCTCTGTACTTCCAAATTTATTGGGGGGGCAATAAGAAGCAAGTCATTTACAGAGAGGTTTAAGAATTTCCTTGCTTATAACTTTATCACAGTTCCAAACTTTTTGTAATTTGCTTTATCTTAAGGAGTGCTTTATTTTATTTTTCTTGTAATTTGGGTGACAGTTTCCAGAGCAAATTGGTTTCCTGTTCAACAAACCATACATATTTTATTTTGTGACACTGCAGTCCTTACACTGTAACAGCATTTTTCCCACTTCCTTCCTCCACCCACCTCTTCCTTTCCTTCTTTATTTACATCTCTTCCCGCCTTCCTAACTTTATCCCTGGGCATATGTTGTACTCTTGATCTCATATGCTTAATTGTTGCAAGGAGTGGATACTCCCCTGGTCGTACCATTCACCATATAGGTTGTTTATCGTTTGGCTTCCAGTTAAGTTACAGGGGTTAAATTCAGTTCCTAACTGGAAGGGTATAGAAAGGATAAAGTCTTGAGAGTGCCATAAGTTCATCAGACCAGTAAGCCTGGCCTTTTTTTATGATTTTGAGTTTTGTTATACATTTTCCTTTATTTTGTCCAAGATCTCTTAGTGTGATCTCTTTGAGAGCAGTCAACAGTGATAGCTGGGCACCATCTAATTTTTTTCTGATCTCAGGGTCATAGAGGCTGGGGTCCACAGGCTCCATTAGTCCTTTGGACTAATTGTTTCCTACATCTTTGATTTTCTTCACTCTTCTTTGCTCCAGATGGGGAGAGACAAATAGTTGCACATTAGATGGCCATTTACATTCTTTTAAGACTTCAACCTCTACACACCGAAGCAGGATGTAGAACATTGTCTTTGTGGATTATGTTATGTGGATTATGTTGACCTTAGTGTCTCCCAAGACTGTGTTGCTTAGCCTCTATACCCAGTGACTCATTCCCTCAAGGTGTTTGGTTATGACTAAGATGTTTTCATATTTTTGTCTCCTGTATGCTCTACTACATTCATGGATATATTTGTAACAAATATAAATATATAGGTAAAGATAATATCTGTTCATATATATTTGTGGGTATAGTCTCATTCATTGCCTCACCCCTGTTCAGCTTAAGTGTCTGTCTGTGCATCCACTCCTCAATTGTTATTCCTATTATTGCAGGATTGTATGTGTAATGTTGTTGTTATATGCCGTTGAGTCAAACCCGACTCATAGCGACCCCTCCTTGGGTTTCCGAAGCAGTATCACTATAGAAGTAGGATTGCCCAACCTTCCTTCCAAGGTGTGGATGGTGGGTTTGAACCGCCAGCCTTCTGGTTAGTAGTCAAGTGCTTTAGCCACTATGCAACCAGAGCTCAATAGTATTTACTTTTGTTGCCTTTTACTCTTGTTCTCCTCCCAATCTCTTCCACTATCTTGATCATTTTGTGCTCACATCCTCCTTATTTTATATTGCCTTTCCCTTTACCCAAATTATACATGTCTGCCCTCTCATTGTTGCCCACCCTTCCCCTCCAAACCCTGGTAACCTTCATAGAACAATTCTTTCTGTATGTAAACCTTTTCTTAACTTGTTACAGTAGTGGCCTCATATAATGTTATCCTTTTGTGATTGACTGATTTCCCTCAGCATAATGTCCTCTAGATTTATCCATGTTGTGAGGTGTTTTGCAAATTCATCATTATTCTTTAACATTGTGTAGTATTCCATTGTTTGTTTGTACTATCATTTGTTTATCCAATCAGCCACTGATGGACACTCAAGTTGTTTCCATCTTTTTGCTATTGTGAATAATGCAATGATGAACATGGGTGTGCATATATCTGTTCGTGTCATGGCTCTTACTTCTTTAGGGTATATATACCTAGTAGTGAAATTGCTAGATCATATGGTGTTTCTATTTACAACTTTCTAAGGCAACACCATACCACTTTTCAGGAGCTCTGGTGGTGTAGTGCCTAAGTCATTTGACTGCTTACCAGGAAATTCACAGTTCTAACCCACCAGTCACTCGGAAGATCGGGCAATCTACTTCCAAAGAGATACCACCTCAGAAACCCAAGGAGGGGTCACTGTGAGTTGAATCGACTTGAGAGCAGTGAGTTTTGTATATCACTTTCCACAGTAGATGTACCATTTTACAATCCCACCATTAGAGTATGAATGTTCCAGTCTCTCCACACCCTTGCCAATATTTGTTGTTTCTGTTTTGTTTGAATTTTGCTATTAATGCTGGAGTGAGATGATATTTCATTGTTGTTTTGATTAATACCTCTCTAATAGCTAGTGATCGTGAGCATTTCATCATGTGCTTATTGGATGCCTGAATGGCTTTTTTGGTGGAGGTCTGTTCACGTACTCTGCCCATTTTTAATTAGATTGCTTGTCTTTTTGTTGTTGAAATGGTGAAATTTTCTGTAAATTTTGGAAATTAGTCCCTTGTCTGATATATGGTTGCCAGACTTTTTTTTTTCCCAGTCTGTAGTTTCTCTTTTGACAAAATCTTTTGATGCACATAAACATTTAATTTGGGGGAGGTTCCAGTCATTTAGCTTGTCTTCTTCTATTTGTGCATTTTTAGTTATGTTTGATGTGTATTTATGCCACATATTAGAGCCCCTAAGTTTGCTTCTGTTTTCCCTTTGCTGATCTTTATGACACAGGGTTTTACATTTAATTTTTTGATCCATCAGAGTTAGGTTTTATATATGGTATGAAATATGGATCCTGATTCATATTTCTGCAAGTAGATATCCAATTTTGCCAGCACCATTTGTTAAAGAGATTATCGCTGTCCCATTTAATGGATTTTGGCCCTTTGTCAAAAATCAATTGCCCATAGGTGAATGGATTTACTTCTGGGTTCTTAATTCTGTTCCACTGGTCTCTGCAATTGTACCAGTATTGGGCTGTTTTGACTACTGTGGCTGTATCGTAGGTTTTGAGATCATTTTTTACACACCAAAATATCAACGAGAATTTGGGATAAAAAAGGATAATTATTTCTGCCATTTCTTTATATTAAAACAAACCATAAGAAACTACCAGTAAGGAAATTTATTATTTTGTGAAGCAGATGCCTCAGATAGGACAGACTCCAGGCACAGTGTATCAAGGCTCTGGCTCCTCTATGATTCCCTTGGTTCTGCCTATGTACTTATGTTGGCTTTGTTCTAAAGCTTTTAAGATGGCACTCACTCAAACTCACTGTTGTCGAGTCGGCCCCGGCTCATAGTGACCCCTCCTTGGGTTTCTGAGGCAGTATCACTATGAAAGTAGATTGCCCAATCTTCCTTCCAAGGAGTGGCTGGTGGGTTTGAACCGCCAGCTTTCTGGTTAGCAGTCAAATGCCTTAGGCACTATGCCACCAGAGCTCCCAAGATGATACTAGCAGTGCCTATAGTCACACTAAGAAGGGTAACTTTCAGTAGAAGTAGACACTAGCTCTTTAATTTTCTCAAAAGTATGAGAATAATTTCTCTAGAAGTTCCCCATCCAACAGATTGTTTTTCTTTCCTTCTTTATTTCTTTTTCTTGGTCATGTGATCACTCCAAAACCAAATCCTGAGAAGAAAATAAAATTACCATGATCATGATTAGCTGAGATTTAACATTTAGGGTGTTATGGATATTGAGGAGTTATAGCTATATCTAGTTCTTTAAGCACTGAGGTTAATGTAATCAAATGGGAATATTTACATGTAAATTTAAACACAGCAGTAAACCCTGCAAAAGCCAGAACCTCTGTAATGCAGAAACCTGTTAGAGAAGGTGCTAAAAAGGCATGGAGGTGGCATTTTCAGACCTTCTCCAATCTCAGGAGGAGGAAACAGAAGCACCATCAGCAGTCCAAGGCTTATTCCTATGAGGGCAGACATGCTACCACCCTCCAGCCTTTTTACCAACTCTGACACCGACACCACCCCTCCCACAGCACTCAATGCTTCTCTGCTGGGTTCGATAATTCATTGCAGTGGCCACACAGAACCCATAGACAATACTCACAATTATGGGGTTTATTAGGGAAGTAACAGGTTACAATTCAGGTTCAGGAACACACTCAGGATACAATTCTTTGATCACGACAGTCTCCCCTCTGCTGTGCCCTTAGAAATGTCTCTCTGGCCCTTGGCCTTTTGGCTTGCCCTCTGCTTTGTTTGGGCAAGTATTACTAACCTCGTTTGGCTCTGCCATTAGGTACACCTAGATGCACCCCACTCTGCCAGCAAGCCTGCTGCCCAGGGGCCCTCACTTTTCTTGCTCTGGGCCAAGTACGCCTGTGCTCTGTCTCGTGCCTCTTGGTTCTACTGCCACCATTTCTCTGTTGGGTGTCTCTTTCTGCCGGATGTCTCTGCCAAGGAGATCCATTGCAGGGCTCTCTGGTCCAAGGATGCACTCTACCTCCAGCTCTTCTCTCTTGACGGCATTGAGGTCCCTCTTTCTGGCTCTAGGAAGGATTGTTTTAAGCCTGGCAGTGACAGAACTAACCAATCTGAACACAGAGTTTCTACACACTTTATTTTCATGGTCCCATCTAATAGTCTGGTGAGTTAAAAGACTATGGCTAGAAAAGTCATATCAAGTAATTCATTGCACCGCAGAAGGAAAATGCAAATATTTTCCAATAAAATGAGTGCTAGTAAAGTGGTGAGATTGTATCTTGTCAAAGGCGGAAAACTTGTGAGACACGGTAAAACAAGTTAGTCCTATTAAGTTCCAGCTCTCTCAGGTTTTGCTGTATATGGGAAAAGATAGCTTTAGTAATTTGATTAATGTAAGTTTTCTAGAAAGTGCTGTTGAGATCCTAATTTTGTATATTGGAGATAATTCTTTTTTTTTTTAGTTACTGAAACATTTTACACAAAGGACTTATAAAACAGAAAACTCTCAATTCTTTATTATGTAAAACTTTGCAGCTCTCTTTGACAGAAAAGCTTATAAAGAATCAGACTGACTAAAACTTAAAATTACCTTCATTTTTCTCAAAGAAAAATATTGGAGATAAATAATTATAACCTGTCTCAAAAATATAAATTGAAGACAACATTTTACAGTGCAGAGCAACAAATGGGAACAATAGCTTCTTCATAATATGTTTGATTTTTACCTAACAGTAAAGTTATTATCATTTTACTAATGTATGCTAGAGGACATTTTGACAGTCTTATTAGAACTTTCAAAGAGCTAGTACTTCTATCACTTCAAGGCTGTTCTAATAATTTCTGCCTAGCATGTAATTTCAAAATCCATAAATTCTCTTTGGCTATTTCCATTCCACATTAAATATTGTATTATATATGTTCATTGTATTCTGTGGTTAATACTGTTTTTGCCACAAGATATTTTCTGATTATTAACTAGCATATAAGAATCAAAAAGCAAATTTGAGTTAAGTACTCAACTAGAAAGCTTTATTAAGCAGATCTTACTCAGCTAAATATTTGAAAATAGTTCTAATTCTTAAAACATTACTTTCAGTGTTGAACATATTATTAGAATAAACACTAAGGTTAGCCAGAGTAAGTAGAATATAGGAATATGTTAAAATGTTAAAGTATAAATGTTTATTTTAGAAAAAAACTTTGTATTTTACTGTGATCAATGGTACTATATTAGTCACCCTGCATTTTATTTTTCTACTTAAGGAGACTATGTATACAATATTAGTCATTATTTTAACAGGTAATAAAAGAGAATTCATCTTCATCTTTGGTTATTTTACTTTCTCTGGATGTTGTACCTTTGAAGAAAAAAAATGGCCTTTATTAATAGCTATACAATATAATGTGCTTATTAGTTAAGGACGTGAATCATTTGTACATTATTTAACAATTGCATCTAACATAAAATTCTGCCTTGTGATGCTGTTTTCTCATCTCAGTATATGGTCTAGAGACAAATGATCTAATTTGATAGGCACTTACCATATGTGGCTCCTGAGCATTTGAAATTTGTCTAGTGAGACTAAAGGACTGAATTTTTCATTTTATTTAATTTTAACTACTTGAAATGTTAAGTTACCACATGTGGCTAGTGACTGTTGTGTTGGACACCAGAGACTAAAAATACTTGATTAATCTGGTTTAAATTCTATAACTTTATAAAAGTTTTATATAAAACAAATATATCACAAGTTTTTGATCATAGAGGTTGATGATAGAGGTTCTTATCAATAGAGGTTGATCTATTTAATCAAATGGTTGCATTGGTTCAGAATTTATAGTTGGCAGTGGTTGCTTGGCTTTCTAGATATATAGTGTGTTAGATGAACATGGGAGGCAATAAGCATAACTACCATGTGGTTGCTTTACATAAACAACATGAAGTCCAGGACCACATGTTTATAATTGGAAGAGACTTAAACAAAATTATCAAAGCATTAACCTTTCTCAGAGCTCTTTTAGATCCTGTACATTCTTTAAAATCCAAAGGTGATGTTGTTGTTGTTAGGTGCCATCCAGTTGGTTCGACTCATAGTGACCCTATATGTACAGTAAAACAAGTCACTGCCCAATCTTGCATCTTAAAATCATTACCATATTTAGCCCATTTTTACATCCACTCCAAGATCTTCCTCTTTTCCATGGACCCTCTTCTTTACCAAGAATATGTCCCTCTCTCTCCAGAGACTTGTCCCTGCTGATAACATGTCCATAATATGTGAGACAAAAGTCTCATCCTCCTCACTTCCAGGGAGCATTCTGGCTGTACTTCATTCATCCAAGACCAATTTGTTCATTCTTCTGGCAGTTCACAGTATATTAAGTATTCTTTGTGAACACCACAATTCAAATGCATCAATTCTTTTTTAATCTTCTTATTCATTGTACAGCTTTTGCATGCATATGAGAATGTTGAAAATACCATGGCTTGGATCAAGCATACCTTACTCTTCAAAGTGACATCTTTACTTTTAAATACTTCAAAGAGATCTTTTGTTGCAGAGTTGCCCAATGCAATGTGTCATTGCATATATTGACTGCTGTGTCCATGGGTGTGTATTGGTTTATTGTGGATCCAAGTAAAATGAAATCCTTGACAACTTCAGTATTTTCTCCGTTTATCTTGTTTGTTGGTACAGTTTATTGGTACAGTTGTTTATTGGTACAGTTGTGAGGATTTTTGTTTTCTTTATGTTGAGCTATAATAATCCACACTGAAGGCTATATTTTTTGATCTTCAGTAAGTGCTTCCAGCCCTCTTTGCTTTCAGCAAGAAAGGTTATGATATCTACATACAGATTAAATAAGTATGGTGAAAGGATGAAACCCTGAGGCACACTTTTTCTGATTACAAACCATGCAGTATTCCATTGTTCTGTTCGAACACAAGTAAATATTAATTAAAAAAAACAAAACACTGCCATTGAGTTGATTCCATTGGGTTTCCAAGGTGGTAAATCTTTACAGAAGTAGATTGCCCCATCTTCCTTCTACAGAGCAGCTAGTAGGTTTGGACTGCCAACCTTCTTGTTAGCAGAAAAATATCTTAGGTGCTATACCACCAGAGCTCCTCCCAAACATTAGTCTGTTGTTGTTGTTAGGTACTGTGAAGTTGGCTCTGACTCATAGCGACCCTGTGTACCACAGAATGAAACACTACACAGTCCTGTGCCAACCTTACAATCCTTGCTATACCTGTTGAAGGCCTTCCTTTTTTTCACTGACCTCCGACTTTATCAAGCATACTATCATTCTCCAGAGAACAATCCCTTCTGAACACATGACCGAAGAAGGTGAAGTGAAGTCTAGCCATTCTCACTTCCAAGGAGTATTCTGGCTGCACTTCTTCCAGGACATGTTTGTTAGTTCTTCTGTTAGTTCTTTTGACAGTCCATGGTACTTTCAGTATTCTTCACCAACACCACACCCCAATAGCATCAACTTTTCTTCAGTCTTCCTTATTCATTGTCCGTCTCTTACATGGATATGAAGTGATTGAAAATACCATGGCTTGGGTTAGGCACACCTTAGTCTTCAAAGAGATAACTTTGCTCTTCAGCACTTTAAACAGGTCTTTTGCAGCAGATTTGTCTAGTGCAATACATTGTCTCCTATCTTGACTGCTGTTTCCATTGGTGTTGATTGTGGAACCAATATGAAATCTTTGAAAACTTTTGACAGTCTTTTCTCTATTTATTGTGATGCTGCTTATTGGTCTAGTTGTGAGGATTTTCATTTTCTTTACGTTGAGATGTAATCCATACTGCAGACTGTAGTTTTTAATCTTCATCAATAAGTGCTTCAATTAATATGTCCCATATTTTTTGTTTGTTTGTTTATAGAGTGAATAGAAATTCACTATATAATCAAAGTAGCTTTTCTTAATATATTTTCTCAGAAACTATTTGTTTTACCCATTTTTAAGAAAAAAGACTTTTGAGCTGTCAGCAAATAACTAATCAGGGTATAATTCAGGCTTCCCTTCTATTCTAGCCCATGGTTTTTGTTTTGTTTTTAGTCATATCTAAGCTTCATTTGTGGTTCTTCAGTAAGGGAGCAGTGAATTACTTGTTTTTTCATCTCTTTTTTTTTCTTTCTCAATCCCATACTCCCCACAATAGAGCAGTAATAAAAGCTTGATATGTATTTGGTGATTGAACTAGTGAGTGTCATTTTTAAAGTGTAATTATTAAACATAGTGAAACACTCAAAGCCCAATGTATTGCATAGAGTATTTTAAGTTGGAAGCCATCTCATCATTAAGTGTTATGGTTACCATTTAACCGATATTTTATTGTGAAACTGTAGCACATTTGTATACATTCATCTGTGCTGATTGCCTGATGACACTGTTGTAGAACTTGGTTGAACAAGGATATACCAAAAAAAAACAAAACAAAAACCCAAACCAGCTGCCATTGAGTTAATTCTTACTCATAGTGACCGCCATTGGGATTCCAAGGCTGCAAATCTTTACGGAAGTAGATTACTTCATCTTCCTCCCACAGTGCAGCTTGTGGATTTGAACTGCTAACCTTCTGATTAGCATGCTTACCCACTATGCCACCCAAGCTCCTTTGAGCAAGAATATAATATTCTTAAATTTTCTACATCTTTAAATTTAATGATGACTAACTTAAATTTCAGTTTTCAGTTAACTTAATTTTTCCTTCTTAACCTTTGTCAATTTAGGATTTAAACCTCAATTAATTAAAGATTCTCCCTACTCCTTTAATCCCTTCCCTCACTTTAAGGTGATCTAAGTTCTGTGGAGACGTATGTTGTTGTTGTTGTTGTGCTGTTGAGTCGGACCCGACTCAGAGCAACCCCTCCTTGGGTTTCCGAGACAGTATCACTACAGAAGTAGATTGCCCCATCTTCCTTCTGAGGAGCGGCCAGTGGGTTTGAACTGCTAGTCTTCTGGTTAGCAGTCAAGAACCTTAAGCACTATGCTACCAGAGCTCCTAGTGGTATATGTGGAGACATATACCACTATTTATTAATCTAAGACACTTAATTTTTAAGATGTATTAATGAGAAAAAAAGTCACTACCAATTTAATATGAAATCATGTAATGATATTTTTATGTAATACAGGATCGTGCGCACCAGCCTTTCGTTGCTCTTACAGCTTTTATTCCTTCTGAGAAATTTGACTATTTTTTTCTGCCTTCACTTGTATTGCTTAGTGTGTAATAGTTTCTTAGAATAGAAATTAGCAATTTAATCTACCTGGAATATCTTCCGTTCCTAAAAGACATGGTGGTTACTTGTCAAGAAAATATGGAATTCATGCCATTGATCCCATAATACCATTTGCTTCACTGATACCAACTCATGGCCTACTGTTGTTTTTCATGTCTTTATGCATATACAGTAACTTTTGCTTCAGTAATAATTCTTGATATAAACTCTTTGAAGACGTTTTAAACATCCGTTAAACTCATCCCTTATAGTACCAGCAATGCATGTAATTCAATAATTCAGTTCAAGGGCTAGTAATAGAAAGAGTTATGACCAAATTTGTGCATGTATAGGCATTGGCAACTAGGTGGGAATGTCCACCTGTCTGTTACCAACTGTAAGATGCCATCAATTGGAAGATATAGCCCAATTTCAGAGATGCTGAAATATGAAAAATGTGGTCTTAGAAACTAAATGTGGAGCTGTACTTGTTCATATGAGAGGATCCACATGCAGTCCTTTCTCTCTGTTGTCCTCATCCTGCTTGGTTTGGAGACTTTAGCTTTTGTCTCTGCTCTTCTGCCAAAGCAGCTCTTGTAAACTTATCCACACAGACTACTCTGAGCATTCTTAGCTCTGTCTTCAAGCATCTATCCACCTTTTGCAACTTCTCTATCACCTCTCCAGGCAGAAGGATCACTTGGCTATTTTCCCCATCCACTCTAAACCTCCACATCTTTTTCAAGCTGCTGTGGGATTCCTGAGAAAGAGCAACTGAATTAGAAATAACAGTTTAGGAAATTTCAAGATTTCACAGAGGAGGTGACATTTAAGTTACAGATGCATTATACAGAAAATGCAAATAAGAGCCTCTTAAGAGAGAAAGTTGCTTGAAGCAGAGTCTAAAACATGAGACAGGAGATGGAGCTGTCAGGGTAGGAGAGCTGACAGGGTGGGAGATTGTGTGTCTGTGGTAGTGAGGATTTATAGAAGACCATCTGTGTGGTGGGATGGGGGCAGATCTGTCAGAAAAGGTACGCTGGGGTAACTCATGAAGGGCATGTTAAAAAAATTACATTTTAAGATTTGGATTTTGTAATTTGTAAAAATGGTCATTTACTATCAGATGCTTTGGGGTGAAGGAATGATAGATTTATGTGCTAGGAGGATGATTCTATTGATCCTAATACAATGGATTGTTGTTTTTACTAGTTGCTGTTGAGTCAATTCCAAGTCATAATAACTCCTGTATGCAGAGTAGAACTATTCCATAGGGTTTTCTTAGCTGCCATCTTAATGGGAACAGGTCACGAGGCCTTTACTTCCATTGTACCCCTGGGTAGGTTTGAACTACCACTCTTTAGGTTGTGCTGCCTAGGGACCCTCTTGACTGTGGCATAATTTATCTTTAATTGTATAATTATAATTCAAAACGTAGTATCTTATAGAAGTGATATAGACAAAAACAAAACAAAACAACTCACTCTTGTTGAGTTGGATCCGATTCATAGCTACCCCTCCTTGGGTTTCCAAGGCACTATCTCTACAGAAGTAGATTGCCCATTCTTCTTTCCAAGGAGTGGCTGGTGGGTATAGGCAAAGTAATCATATATTTTTATTGGTACCATTCATTAGAATTTACCTAACTATGTCATCATCTTTTTGTCCTTTCATATCTTTGTAAATATTTAAATACAAGTTTAAATTTGATCCAGAAGGAGCACTTTACTTATGTATCTATTTATTTATTTGTCTTACAGATAAGTATGTGCCTTTTGATGAGAGGACTTCCTTCATCTTTCTTCAGTGAAGGGTGGAGTTTCTATGTTTAAGGAACGAGAAGCCACTATATCAACGGGGGTGGGAGAGGGCGGGTATTTAAGCTAAATACGTTATGACAACTTTTAATTTGTTTTTGCAATAAGTACTGTATGAGTTTGTTTTATCCTTTTGTGTATAAAAATACTCTAATGGCTCAGAGTTTTGGGGGATAAACTGTACTATAATAGAAATCTTTTAAAAAATTACTTGTACAACTGGGTGTTTTCTCATTAGTTTTATTTCTTGCTTACCATATTGTTGTAAGCTATTTTCTTTTATGTACTAATCAGTTGATGTTAATTATGTTCTGTTGGTGTCATTATTTAAAGAACTCTAAATTTCAGCAGCCAACTGGTGTGTTAAAAAATTTGATTTTTCTTTTACCAAGCTGTATTTCCTATTTTTGGAGGGGAGGGGAAGCCAAATTTATTACCTTGTGTTTGGATTTTTAAAATATTAAATAAATGAATTATTGTATCTACAACAGTATGTATGATTTAAAATTCATTTAAAGTAGTATATATGGAATTTATTTATAAAATAAACATAAAACTATGTATAGAATTATATTAATATGAGTATTTTACATGGTCTAGAGAGAAATTTGTTTAAAAAAGTATTTCTGTATTTTAGTAACTTCTGTTTTAGTTTAAGACATCTACTTTGATTGGATATTTCAGAAACCCATGAATTTCTAATGTGTTTTATTTGTTTAAGTATAGTGAGAAATAGAAATAATAGAACAATAGTGTGGTTCAAAGCTCCAATTATATTATAGGATGGGAGAAGGAAGAATTGAAGTAAGTATATGGAATTTGAAGACAAATAGGCCCGAAAGTAGAGACTGACTCAAATAAGTTATTTAAGGTTTTTACATTCTTAAAATTAGAAGAGGATAATGACTCATACAAGAAAGGCAAGGGTCTCAAACTCAGTTGCTTACAGGGGCAGAGAGGTAATTTAAATGCATGTGGCAGTGAGGGGAGGCTGGGTTGTGCAGTGGTAAAATATGGTCACCCAATCTCAGTGTGTTACAACAACAAAGGTTTACTTCTGTCATGCTACATGTTGGTTTTGGAGTGTGATTCTGCTCTGTTTTGTCTTTTTCCTGGGATCAAGGCTGAAGGCACAACCTCTGCCTGGAATATCACCTCTGTTATAGCTAGAAGTCCAGACAGGAGAGCTGCATGCTGGGTTATAAGCTTCTGCCTTATGTGATATATTTCTCATCAACTTATACTTTATTATCCAAAGTAAACCTTATGGCCACTCCATAATTCAACAGGGTAAATATAGGTAATCCTCCAGGAAGAGGTAAGTTGAGAGTATTTGGCCGCTCACAATGCCAACTTACCTTTATCATTATGCTGCTGGCTTACCATGAGTCAGGTTATCCTGATACTAGTGTGTAGGGGTATATTGTGTAAGCTGGGACTAACGTGAAGCTACATCCCTCTTCTAAAATGATCATCCTCTGTTCAGTGACCACTATTAGTTACTATGAGGAAATATTTGCCCCGTGTTGCTTAATCTTTTTTTTTTTTTTTTTTAATTTGCAAGATAAGCCAGAAATCCAGATTTATTAATGTGCAGTGTGTCCATTTTAAAATACTACTAAGCATATTTGTTGTCTGTGTTGAGCCCCATACCTACCTCCATTTTGTCATATCTGAAAATTATATAGTACCTAGGAAATAGTGATAAAATATTTACCAGCTGCTGCTATAAACAAGTGACTTTTACAGTAAAATTGAATGGAGATAAAGAGAGTCTATTAGAGTATAAAAATTCTGATAATTAAGGTGACTATAAAGCAAGTCATGATCCTTTTCATCAGTGACTTTCAGGTTGGTTTAAAAGGTGTGTTATCAAAATGTTTTGAGCAGTGGCAAAAACTTTATTAAAAATATGACTACTTTGAAATAAAACCTTCAACTGGACTCAGGAGTCTAGCATGTTTAGTAAAAATTCTCTTTTTTCATTATCTTTATACAATGATTTCTACACTGAAAATATATGAAAATCATTATAAGAAGCCACACATTGATTAAAATACCAGGTAGCACACGTATAAGTCAATTAGCTTCATTAGATATATAACAGAGATGTTAATGAAAAGTTCATTATTTTCCTTTCTCATTTTGTACTTCCTTTAGAGGCATGTTTTTGGCAGGACACCATCCTAGGAATTGGAGATTAAATGGAGACTAGTAGAACTGAGTTCATAGCTCAGGAGGAGAGTAATGGAGAGAGAGGAAAGCTGTGGAATGATTTTTAGATATTCTTCTGCACATGACCTGGATGCGTTTAAAAAACTACTGCTTGGTGCTAGAAGATGAATTAACTTCTATCTGCTTCATTTATATTAATTACTAAGTAGATAAACTACTACTATGAAAATAAAATTTTGGACCGCTTGCACAACCTAAACCTGGTCAACTTCTTGCTGGTTTTTGTATTTTTTAATTTACCAAGGATAAAGCCCATTACCTTTATCATATAACTTCTTGTTTTGTTTTATTTATTTATTTATTTTTTATACTTTAGTTTTAATTTCTATGCATTTTTATTCTGTGTGTGTGTATAAATAAATAAATACATATTACCTTATTTACCTTTTTTTTATTATATTTTTTAACTCTCTAATTCCAGTTTTAAGGAGCTCTGGTAGCATAGTGCCTAAGGCTCTTGACTGCTTACCAGAATCCTGGCAGTTCAAACCCACCAGCCACTCCTTGGAAGGAAAGTTGGGCAATCTACTTCCATAGTGATACCACCTCGGAAACCCCAGGAGGGGTTGCTATGACTCAGGTCCAACTCGACGGCACATAACAACAACAACAACAGTTCCACTTCTATTAAATGAAGCAATAAAGGAAGATAGTTAGTTTCTCTCATAGGAGGAAAAAAGAGCCTACATGAAAAATGGCTGATGTGAAGACAGTGCAGTAATCCAGTCCACAAACTTGGGCAGTTGGAATTGTTAGAACTACACCTTTCCCACTTCCAGAGAAGGAGTCTCACTGCCTGTAAGATAGCAAAGAATATAATAATGCCAGCCACCAGGAGCAGCAGCACTAGGATACCAACCCACCACATAGTTTATAGGTGTCAAGGTCACCAAGAAAGATGGGACTTAGCCAGTGGATGGAACGACATCTACTGAAAAGAGAAGCAGAGTAAGGTTGGTTTTGATAGTGAGCTTTAGTCCTCTGTGGCTAGCAAGTCACTTCCCAGAGCTGACGGTGGTTGGTTGGCTGCTCATACACCTCTCATGCTGGAGGCCAAAGACCCTGTTCCATCCCTGCCTGGAATAGATAGAGCAGTGGGATTGGTCAGCTGCCATGTGACACACTTGCATAAGCAGAACTAAGAAGTGCACATTGAGCCCTTCTCAAGGAGATACCACTGAAAAAGGCAGAACATGCAGTAAAATTACTATGTCCCTGTAACAAGCAGTTCCAGGCCCTGATTGAGCAACCCAGAGGATGCACTGAGAATGGAGAGAGAGGGCAGCTTTTCTACCAGAAATAGGTATTTCTCTGCCTAATCCTGTAACTATCCATTGCTTTTGAGGATGGCTTTTCTAAATGATTTTACCCTGGTGACTTAAAAGAATCAAGCAAAAATTAGGCTCTGTAAAAATTGTGCTTGATTTAGTAAGATACTGGCTTATGTTTCCTTGCAAATCACACTATACAGTCCCTGCATCAAAATGTGATGATTTGAATCAGTGGTCTATAACATGTTTTCCCACCCATGCCAAAAACATATTGTACAACAGGAGATAAAAAATAGAAGGAAAGAAATTAGGGGAGGAATTCTTCATGCAACTTTTAGGTCTAGCTGATTGAGAAACCATGGGTACTGAATTTCCCATTAATAGATCTCATTATGGATTCACAATATAGTGTCTGTTGCCAGGTTTTTGGCTCCATTGTTTGCATCAGACTCTAATATAGGTATTTCTGTTTGGATCTGACTCAATTCTTATTACACAGTTTCTTTCAGAGGTAGTTTTTATGGGAGGTTTTTCAAATAGGCTTTTCGAAGCAAAGTAAAACATTAATTCTCTGAATGTGCACAGCCCTTCTGGGGGCAACATGGGTCCACAACTATTAACATCTAAAAAGGAGTAGGAGCACATTTCATCCTCTGACCCTACACATCCCCTTGCCTGAAAGAAATTCTAATTTTTACAGCTTCAATCAGTTTTTTCTATTCCTTTATCTCCAAATTTGGAAGGATGGTAGTCTTTAACTTCACACTTAGCTTTTATTCCCTCATTTTATGTATTTTCCCCACCAAATCCATTCTTACTGTCATTCGAGAGTTCAACCTCCCTCTTGAAAAGGGGAGATAACCTCTTTCCACCCACCCCCTTTTGTTTTTGCAACTGGATAAATGAATAGATTGTGCCTCCAGCCAGCCTTCTAAAGTACAATTGTCAGCCTTTTCCTAAGGAACCGCTAGATTAATTTTCCAACACAGAGTGAAGGAAGGTCTTATGGATCAACTTCTCATGGATAAACCTGCTAATCCTTAAGTAAACTAGTACTCATGCAAGGAAAGATGTCCAAGAAGCCTGCAGATTTACCTGTTTCCAAGCAACAGACGTACCTTTGATTAGTTGCCCTGGACTTGTTAGACATGTGATACGCCTCTACCTATGGCTGTGTTTTTTAACAAATCCCAAGATCTAAGGTAAAATCAGTGAGTACGACCTTTCAGAAAAGACAAATTCTGGATCCTTTTTCCTGATAATTATTTTATTCTTGGAATGTAGCTACATAGGCTCCAAAAATAATCATACCAAATTTTTATTTGAGTTTTCTAACGGATTTTATAATTCTCTATTTTTAAAATTGTGGATTTTATTTTCAAATATTTAATAGTTTTACTACTTTAACTCTGACTGTACGGTAAAATAAACTTAGATAAGGAGAGATTGAGCAAGTTTATTTCTCACATCTGCAAAGGATCTATTCTGAATATCTGCTCATAATTTTATTTACATATAACTCCTTTATGGAGTACATGGTATAAGAAAACGTATAGTTGACCCTTGAACAACATGCAATCTAAAATCAACATATAACTTGTGATTCCCCAATAACATAACTACTAATTACCTTACTAATAACATAGTTAACACAGTTTTTGCCATATAGTTACCAGATTTTCACATGGAGACACATGCAACAGGTTTATTAACTGTATGGCATGATAATTATTTACTATTCATTAAGTGGAAGTGGATCATCATAAAGCCCTGTGAAGGGCTTCATCTTGTCTCCATGTTAGGTAGGCTGAGGAAGAGGAGGGGTTGGTAGTGCTGTTTCAGGTGGCAGAGGTGGAAGAGATGGAGAAGGTGGAAGAGGAGGCTGGAGAGGTAGGCACCCTCAGTGTAACTACGGAAACATCATAATTTCTCTCCGAAATTTTTGCTTTGTCATTTCTCTAAAAAATATCTCTGTACAGTATCAATCCTTCCACCATTTAGTTTTAGTGCCCATATCATGAAGGATCCATGTCATTAAAAAATGCTAAAAAACAGTCTTCAGAAAGTTTTGCCAGGTTGTTCAGTGTCAGTTTGTTTGCTAGCATTGCATCTTCTTTGTCTTCATCGTCTGGCATTGATTTGGAAACACTGATCTCAATCAAGTCATTTTCTGTTAATTCCTCTAGTGTGGTGTCTATTAGCTCTTGAGTTTCTCTAAGATCCATATCTTAAAAAAATCCACATGTAAGTGGACCTGCGCAGTTCAACCCCTGTTGTTCAAGGGCCAACTCTATATCTCGGAATCTGAAACACAAAACTGCTACAGGACCAAAGAGGCACTTCATGGAAGTGTTGAAGAACAAAATTTCTTTCCTACAAGTTCCTAGCCTGTGGTAATTTAAACAATATGTATGTGATTGTCCCAAATGAAATGACTTCAAGAGTGTCCTAAGCAAACTACAGTAAAAAATTTGAAAGTGATTCTGTTGTAAACCAAGGTTTAAAATCTTTGACAATCTGAAGATAATTTAAATTAACACTGTGATAAGAGCACAGCCACAGAGGCAGGTGAAAATTTATTGAATTCTTTCTCTCTTGCTTCCTATCTGCTTTATCATTTCTCCATCTTAAATATACTCAACCTTTAGTTTTCTACAACACACTATATTTATGTATAATTAATAATTAAGAGTCATTACATACTAATGTGCTAAATGCTTTTGATTTGTTAATTCATTCAGTCTTTAAAATAATTATTTGAGGGAGATACTATTATACCATTTTCAAACATAAAGATATTGAAGCTCAAAAACTTTAAGAAACTTGCCCCAAATCAAATATTACATGTCAGAATGGACTATTAAGTTTGATTCAGATAATTTATTTTTACTAATACAAATCTCAGTTTGATTCCAAGAAAGGATAAAGTGGTCTATAAATATATATACAATAAAAAGATAAAATTAATTTGAGTAAGGAAATTGAGGCACAAAGATAACCTTTGTAGGAGAATGAAGGCACACCAGAATTTTATTGCCTCAAATTTATGCTTATGAAATTTCATACACTTGTTATAAATATGCTATAAATTTCACTTGAGAGGCAAAGCTATGCAGTTATTGCTAGTACAGAGACCAAAGAAAATTTTCTTTTGCTGGATTCACATGGTCATGTAATGGAGGTTCTCTAGTATACAGCAGTGAATACTTTCCTCAACATCTTTGAAATAAAACCAACAAAAGGTATCATGTGCATCTTTATTATAGCAACTTTGAATGTATACCAAGTGACATCACACCACAGTATAATTCAGTAAAAACAATTTCATAAGAAAGCAAAATAATCCTGTTGTATGCAGCCATATAGTAATGGTTTTGAGTAACTGAAGGATAGATCTGAACGGTATCAAAGGAAATCATTCCCAAAATATAACCTGTGCAATGTGTTATATATAAAATAAATAATTCCTTAGTTTCTCTGATATATTCCTGTTTCATTTTGTTATTTTCTCTTTGTCTACTTTTGCTTGTAGCTCTCTCTACTTTTAGGGTTCACTTAGATATTCAAAGCTTCACACTGATCTCTCTCTAGCTTATTCATAACACATTATCATGCATATATGCAGATTATTCAAAAATATGTAGTTCCTGAAATTTTCTCTGACATTTAAGACCCATATATTCAACTACTTCCCACTCCCACATGGATGGTCTAAAGAAAAACCAAACAAATCTCACTGCCATCGTGTTGATTCTGACTCATAGCAACCCTACAGGACAGAGTAGGACTGCTCCATAGGGAGTCCAAGGCTGTAAATACTTGCGGAAGCAGACTGCGTCATCTTTCTCTCACAGAGTAACTGGTGGGATTGAACAGCTAACATTTTGATCAGCAGCCAAATACTTGAACCATTGCACTGGAGTGCTTTTTATGGACCAAAAACCAAAAAAAAAAAAAAAAAAAAACACAAACTCACTGCCGTCAAGTTGATTGCAACTCCGCTATCCCTCTTTGAGTTTCTGAGGCAGTATCTCTATGGAAGTAGATTGCCCAGTCTTCCTTCTGAGGAGTGACTGGGGGTTTGAACCACCAGCCTTCTGGTTAGCAGTCAAATACCTTAGGCACTATGCCACCAGAGTTCCTATTATGGACCACAGGTACCTCAAATTAATGATCATCTCTCATAAACTAGTTCTTACAATCCTTTCCCCAATCTTAGTGAATGGCTCCAACATTCATTCAAGTAGGAAAATCAGAAATCATGCAGTATTTTTTACTACACTCTCACCACTCATATCTAAATCAATATCACATTCTGTTAAGTATCTTAAAATTCCAGCTACTCTTTTCATCTTCACCCATGAATGGGTCACCCCAATAGTCTTCAAACTTTTCTATCTTTATCCACTGCTGTTGCAATTCCAGTCTTTACTCCACCATGTAACCAGAGTGATCTATTGAAAACAGCTTTTTTGTCTTCCTGCTTAAAACCCGTATATAAATACCAAAACCAAACTCACTGCTGTAAACTCATTTTCAACCTCATAGCAACCCCTCCTTGGGTTTCTGAGACAATATCACTACAGAAGTAGATTACCCAATCTTTCTTCTGAGGAGTGGCTGGTGGGTTTGAACCACCAGCCTTCTGGTTAGCAGTCAAGTGCCTTAGGCACTACACCACCAAAGTTCCTGTTCTGGTTACCTAGTGCCACTCTGACAAGAATATACTACAAATGGGATGGCCGTAACAAACAAGAGTTTATTCTCTTACAGTTTGGGAGGCTAGAAGTCCAAGTTCAAAGTGCCAGGCTCTAGGGGCTGTGTGAAAGTCTCTCAACCTTGGACTTCAGCTCTGCCTCTTGCTCCTGGCCCACTGAAGCTAGAGGCATCTCTTCACTCAGGCAGCTACTGGCTGCTGAGGCTAACAAGCCCAAGGTCGACAAATAAAATGGCACGGTCCCAATGTTAACCAAACCACATGGCAGGCCATTAATTCAAGTCCATTGTAAGTCCCAAGGTCAGCAGAGATGGCAGGCTGCTGAACAACAACATGGCTACATGCAGGGTTCAAGCGTGCCATAAGTTAGAGACCACTCCCAATGCTGTTTCTTATATACGGGAAGCAGACCACATCCCTAATGCAGCTACTCAGCTGCTCCAATACATTCCACCATGGAGTTAATTATCAATCTTACAATGGAGAATAAGTGCATACAGCTGCCCAGTCACTCAACCAGGCCTAGCCACATTGGGAGACAAACTTAACTACCACAGCTCCCAAAACCCACATTTATTTTCCCACTAATCTGAGGATAAAGACAATTATTTATTTATTTTCCCACTAATCTGAGGATAAAGACTTAATGTAACCAGACAGACCATGTGTGTTCTGTCCATGACAAACTTGTATTCTATCATCCCATGCTCACCCTTGTTTTTTAGCATTTTAACCATCATCATGTATTCTTTCATGTTCTTGTACTCCTGTTATCTCCTACAACAAAGCCGTTGCTCATGCTGTTTCTCCTCACTTGAATATTGTTCCCATCTTTTTATTTCCTTCCCCAGTTTTCAGGAGAGATGATTCCCTTAGGTCAATTTCCCATGACTTCTCGCAACAGTGTTAAATTTTGACCATCATATCTCGTTGCAGCTATCTTTGTCAGAGCTTTACATTTTTTTTTTTTTTGAGTATTTTATTTATGTCCACCTTTCTAATTAAGACAAACTTCATGAGTACAAGTTGGAAAGAAAGTGTCTGAAGATAAGGGCACACAATTACCACTGGTGGTTGAGCCAAGGAAGCACACACTAACAGGACCATGTTTCTGCTTAAAAAAAAAATGGGGGGGGGTGGCAACAGTGGATTCCATTCTAACACAGAGACAACTAGGCAATTGAGCTCCAAAGTTTTATGTTGTTTTAAGACAGGGAGCTCTGGTAGTACAGTGCCTAAGACACTTGACTGCTAACCACAAAGCTGGCAGTTCAAACCCACCAGCCATCCTCGGAAGGAAGGTTTCTACTTCCATAGTGATAGCACCTCAGAAACCAAGGAGGGGTCGCTATGAGTCAGGCTGACACCATGGCACATAACAATGACAACAACAGTATGTCGTCTGATGTCTTGACTGCTGCTTCCCTTAACATCGATTCTAGAACAAAGCAATGTGAAGTCTTTGACAATTTCAATCTTTTCTCCATTTATTGTAATGCTGCTTATAGGTCCAGTTGTGAGGATTTTTGTTTTCTTTATATTGAGATGTAATCCATACCACAGACTATTCTTCAATCTTCAACAGTAAGTGCTTCAAATCATCCTCACTTTCAGCAAGCAGAGTTGTGTTGTCAGTGTATCACAGGTTGTTAATGATTCTTCCTCCACCCTTGAATGGAATTCTTGAATTCTTCCTCATATAGTCTTCTTCATTTAGTCCAGCTTCTCTGATTATTTGCTCAGCATTCAGATTGAATAAATATGGCAAAAGGATACAACCCTGATGCACTCCCTTCTTAATTTTAAACCATGCTATGTTCCCTTTGTCTGTCCAAACAGCAGCCTCCTAGTCTATGTACAGATTCCTCATGAGTACAATTCAGTGTTCTGGAATTCCCATTCTTCTCAATGTTATCAACAATTTGCTATGATTCACACAATCAAATGCTTTTGCATAGTCAATAAAACACAAGTATACATCTTTTTGGTATTCATTGCTTTGAGCCAAGATCCATCTGACATCAGCAATGATATCCCTCATTTCACATCCTCTTCTGAATCCAGCTTGCATTCTGGAAGTTCTCTGTCAATATACTGCTGCAACCATTTTTAAATTATCTTCAGTAAGATTTTATTTGCATGTGATATTAATGATATTGTTCAATAATTTCCACATTCTGTGAGATCACCTTTCTTTGGAGTAGATACAAATATGGATCTCTTCCAGTCAGTTGGCCACGTAGCTGTCTTCCAAATCTCTTGGCATAACCAAGTGAGTGCCTCCAGCAAGGCATCTGTTTGTTGAAACATTTCAGTGGGTATTCTGTCAATTCCTGGAGCCTTGTTCTTTGCCAATTCTTTCAGCTTCAACTTCTTCTTTCAATACCATTGGTTCTTATTCATATGCCACCTCCTGAAATGGATGAAGATTGACCAGGTCTTTTTGGTACAGTGACTCTGTGTACTCCTTCCATTTTCTTTTGATGTTTCCTTCATCATTCAATAATTTGCCCATAGGATCTTTCAATATTGCAACTCGAGGCTTAATTTTTTTCATCAGTTCTTTCAGTTTGAGAAATGCTGAGTGTGTTCTTCCCTTTTGGTTTTCTAACTCCAAGTGTTTGCACATTTCATTATATTAATTGTCTGCTTGAGCTGCTCTTTGAAATCTTCTGTTCAGCTCTTTTATCTTGTCATTTCTTCCATTTGTTTTAGCTACTCTTCGCTCAAGGACAAGTTTCAGAATCTCTTCTGACATCCATTTTGGTCTTACTCATATTTTTAATGACCTCTTGCTTTCTTCGTGGCTGATGCTCTTGATGTCATCCCACGATTCTTCTGGTTTTCAGTCACTGGTATTCAGTGTATCAAATCTGTTCTTTAGATGATGTCTAAATGCAGGAGGGATATATTCAAAGTCATATTTTGGCTGTTATGGACTTGTTTTAATTGTCTTTAACTTCAAGTTGAACTTGCATATGAGCAGTTGATGGTCTGCTCAGCTCCTGGTCTTGTTTTGGCTGAAGATATTGAGCTTTTCCATCTACTCCTGCCACAAATGTCAGTCTGATTCCTGTGTACTCCATCTGGCTAGTTCCATGTGTATAGCTGTCATTTGTGTTGTTGAAGAAAGGTATTTGCAATGAATAAGTCGTTGGTTTTGCAAATTTTATCATGTAATCTCCAGTGTTATTTCTGTCACCAAGGCCAAATTTTCCAACTACTGATGATTCTTCTTTGTTTCCAACTTTTGCATTCCAAACACCAGTGATAAGAAACACATCTTCATTGCATGTTTGGTCAGTTTCAGACTTCAGAAGTTGATAAAAATCTTCAATTTCTTCATCTTTGGATTTGGTGGTTGGTGCGTAAATTTGAATAATAGTAGTATTAACAGGTCTTCCTTGTGTTGTTGTTGTTTTGTTGTTGTTATGTGTCGTCGAGTCTGACCTGACTCATAGTGACCCCTCCTTGGGTTTCCAAGGCGATATCACTACAGAAGTAGATTGCCCAACCTTCCTTCTGAGGAGTGGCTGGTGGATTTGAACCACCAGCCTTCTGGTTAGCAGTCAAGTGCTAGAAGTATGGAAATTATCCTATCACTGACAGCATTGTACTTCAAGACAGATCTTGAAATATCCTTTGTGATGATGAATGTCACACCATTCCTCTTCAATTTGTCAGTCCCGGCATAGTAAATCATACGGTTGTCTGATTCAGAATGGCCAAAACTGGTCCATATCAGGTCACTAATGCCTAGGATATCAATCTTCATGAGTTCCATTTCATTTTTGACAACTTCCAATTTTCCTAGATTCATACTTCTTACATTCCATGTTCTGATTATTAATGAATGTTTGCAGCTGTTTCTCCTCAATTTGAGTCGTGTCATGTCAGCCCATGGAGGTCCTGAAAGACTTATTTTATCCATATCATAAAGGTTGGTTCAACTCTGATGAGGCAGCTCTTTCCCAGTCCTATTCTGAGTGCTTTCTGACCCAGGGGACTTGTCTTCCTGCACTGTGTCAGACAGTGTTTCCAAGCTATTCATAAATTTGCCTAGTAATGTATCAGATACTGTTTTTCTGCTATTCATAAGGTTTTCCATGGCCAATTTTTGAGAAGTGGATGTTCTCCTCCTTCCTAGTCTGTCTTAGTCTGGAAGCTGTGTAGCAACCTGTGCATCATGTGCAACTCTTCTGGCGTCTGAAACACCAGTGGCACAGTCTCAAGCCTCACAGCAATGTACACAACCCACAGGATGACAAACTGACAGACAAGTTTGTCTCCCTTAGCTGTTGGAAACCTCTGCACCCTCCCCTTATCTATTTCCTACCTGGAACCTGCCAGTTTGTGGTACCCAGTCGCTCCCTCCCTTTCCTGCCCTTAGGGGGCTTGGAGCCTAGCCTTGCCTCCTGCTCCTTTACCTAGATTCTGCCTTTCCTGTGGTCCCTGGCTGCTCCTGCTCCCTTCCTTTCCTGGCTCTAGGGGGCTTGGAGCCTAGCCTTGCCTCCCGCTACTGTACCTAGATACCCTCCCGCTCCTGTGGTCCCCTTAATACTTAGCACATATTAACTTTGTCTCACTGACCAGATGTTTAATAGTTTGTAGGGAGAAGCCCAGAAACTAGGAAATACATTCATTTGGCTGGGTTCACTGCTAGCCCATCAAAAAAAAAAAAAAGAAAAGAAAAGAAAAAGTCTCCCCTAAATGAGGAAGAAAACAATGGACATTTGGTAGGAAACTAATAATATTTGCTATAGTGCTTATCTTGACTATATAATTTTTTTACACACTTTCTTCTAAATAGTGAAAAATAATCATCTTCTTTAGAATAGGACAAAAAAAAGAACACTGCCATCAACTGGATTCTGACTCATAGTCAACCTATAGGGTAGAGTAGAATTACTCCATCAGGTTTCCAAGGCTGTAATTCCTTATGGAAGTGGACTGTCTCATCTTTCTCCCACAGAACAGCTGCTGTGTTTGAAACATTGAGCTTTTTGTTAGCAACAGAATGCTTTAACCACTATGCCACCAGAGCTCCTTTTTCCCAATAGAGATGTTCCAAATGCTCCTTTAGTCATTGCATCCCAGTCAGAGTCCAAGATCTCTAGATGATGTTTACTCTCACCAGTGGGGCAGTTGTGGTTCCTAGTTGCCTGGGAACTTATGAATTAAAGACAAATTTCTGTCCTTAGAGCATGCACAATGTTGGAGAAGAAAGAGATCAGCTGTTATGAACATTTCCATTCAAGAAGGAAGAGGATTAAGAAAAGTTTTGGGTACCGTATATCAGACCAGGAAGGTTCTGATATATAGTATATAAAAAGAAATACAATTTAACAACAACAACAGCAATAATACAAACAACAAAAATACAAACAATTGAAAAAAGGGCAAAGGGCTTGAATAAACATTTCACCAAAGAGGATGTACATGTACCAACAAGCACAGGAACACATGTTCATCAACATTATCCTTGAAGGAGATTCAAATGAAGACAACACTGTGCTATACCCCTTCACCCCCACTGGGATGGTTAAGGTTAAAAAAAAAAAAAAAGAAAAAAGGGGGAAGGGATAAATTTTGGTGAGGATATGGCAAAATTGGCACTCTCATCCACTTCTGTTGAGAATGCAAAATGTCATACTCATTGTGGAAAACAATTTGGCGTTTCCTCAAAAAGGTAAATATAGAGTATAATCCAGCAATTTCATTTTTAGTTATATACACAAGAGACATGAGAGCGGTGAGGCAAACAGACACAAGTATACTAATGTTTACTGCAATACTATGAATTGGAATCAACTTGAAAACAAACAGCCACAAAACTCTGGTTAAAATCTTCTAATTTCCTGAGGTCCGTGAATTTTGACCCACCTTCAGTTTGAGTCAGTATACAATCTGTCTTTAACGGTCTCTTTTGAAATAGATTGGCCACAGGGTACAATACTCTCTACTAACAGACTGGGCCACTGTTTCATCCTACTTTTCTACATACCAAGAAAACAGAAAACAAACTCACTGCTGTGGAGTCAGATCCGACACATAGCTACCTCTCCTTGGGTTTCTAAGGCAGTATTACTATGGAAGTAAATCGTCTAATCTTTGTTCCGAGAAGTGGCCGGTGGGTGTGACCCACCAGCCTTCCAGTTAGCAGTCAAATGCCTTAGACATACACTACCAGAGCTCGTTTTAGCCTCGCTTACTGTTGTTTCTATTAAAAACAAACACAATCTTTTTGCCCAACTCTTCAGAAATTTGCACATATCTGAGGTGTAAGTTACAGATAACTTACTGATATCTGAGTCTTTTTATCTTTCTGAATAAAACCTCTCCCTATCAAATTTGGATTTCTTTTTTTTTTTTTTTAACCAACTTTCTAGTTTCTAATAGGACTTGAATTTCCTTCTCCCTGCTTACTTCTTCTACTTGGCCAATTCTATATTTTAGTACCAAATCCATCAAGCTATGTGGGTACAACAATGCAATAAACAATATTTGCACTAACTGAAATAGCAACAGCCCATAAAATCCCAACAAGGGACAGAGAAAGACTTGAATACTATGCAAACACAGACAATGTAGCCAGTATTGTTCAGGGGAAATATCACTATTGCCATACTTGTTACTTAACTAAAATAGTTGTGACACTATTTACTAGACAACAACAGCAAAAAAAAAAAAAAAAAACAGATCTCTGTGACCATTTGTGCATTTGTGTATATGCCAACCCCAGGAAATCCAAACCTACTACCATTGAGTCACTTCCAACTCATAGCAATGTCACTTGGATTTGAAGGCTGTAAATATCTAGGGAAGCAGATTTCATTATTTTCCTCCCATGGAGCAGCTGGTGGTTCGAATCACTGAACTTCCTGGTTAGCAGCCAAATGCATTATCCACTATGCCACCAGAGTAGATCATTCAGGGGAACTTCCAGACTAAGACAAACTTGGAAGAAGGAAGGAGAAATCCACTTAAAGAATTGGCCAGTGAAAACCTTTTGGATAACAATGAAACACTGTCTGATATATTACTGGAAAACTTTATGAATAGCCATGAAACATTGTCAGATATAGTGCTGGAAGATGAGGCCCTCAGGTAGGAAAGCACTCAAAATACGACTTGGGAAGAGCTGCCTTTTCAAAATAGAGTCCATCTTAATAACATGGATGGAGTAAAGCTTTTGGGACCTACATTTGTTGATGTGACACAACTCAAATTGTGAAGAAACAGCTGTTTCTATTGCAAAGTAGTCTAGGAATTATAATTTTTAGCTTTACTACTTCTATTATAAAAAGGCATGCTAAAATGATGTGAGAATGGGTGTTGAATAAACGGATGTGCAGAATCTACCACACCTGGCTTCATTCATTTTTCCTTTCTTGTAGATAAGCAACCTGGAATAGTGGCAAATGCAGAATAGTAGATTCAGCACTTAGACATCAGTGACATTTAAGTTCCGCTAGCTGTATGGCATTGAGTATTATTTAATTTTTATACACAACAATATCCCCATTTCAAAAATGAATACAACAAATACTACTATGTCCTAAGTTTTGTGTGAAGCTTATATACTGAAAACAAAAGAAAATAAAACAAAAAACTATTTGACTCTGATTCATGGCCACCCCATGTATGTTAGAATGTGGCTTTTATATCTGTGACCTTTTTGAGTTAGATGACCAGATCTTTCCTCTGAGGCACCTCTGGGCAGATACTAACTGCTTACTTTTTGGCTTGTAGCCAAGTACTTATTCGTACAACTCATAGTCTCACAAGTGACAGTTATTGCTGTTGTAATTAGTTGCCATCAAGTTGATTCTGACTCATTGGGATCCCATGTGTACTTATTAGACTTGTGCCATAAGATTTTAAAAACTGTGATTTTTTGGAAGCAGATTTCTAGATCTGTCTTCCATGGAAAGCAGGCTTGAAGTCCCAACCTTTCAGCTAGTAGGCATTCACTTAACCATTTGCACCATACCAGGACCTAGTTATTGCTAGTATATATTATTTTCACTTTAAGACAATATCCTAAATTCATATTGTGGATTGATTTGTCTCTCCTCATCAAAAATATGTGTTGAAATCCTCACTCTTGTACCTATAAATATGATCTTATTTCGACAACCAGGGTTACTTTTGTTGTATTAATGATGTCATTACCAGAATAGAGTGGATCCTAAACCTAATAAATTATGAGTTATAAAAGACCAGAATAGATAGAGAGACATACACAAGGAGAAGAGAAAGGCAGACAACAAAGACAGATGTATCTATAAGTCCAGGAATGGCAAGGATTGCTGGCAGGTGCTAGAAACTGAAATAGAGAAGAAGCAATGTCTCCTTAAGGTACCTCTGAATTTCAACTTCTAGCCTCTTGAATACAATCTGCTGTATGGATTACATCTCAATATAAAGAAAACAAAAATCCTCACAACTGGACCTATAGCAGCATCATGATAAACCAAGAAAAGACTGAAGTTGTCAGAGACTTCACATTGCTTAATTCTACAACTGACTCCAATGGAAGCAGCAGTCAGGACATCAGATGACATACTGTTGTTGTTATGTGCCGTGGAGTCAGCCCGACTCATAGCAACCCCTCCTTGGGTTTCCAAGGCGGTATCACTACGGAAGTAGATTGCCCAACCTTCCTTCCAAGGAGTGGCTGGTGGG
>NW_006922275.1:279308-284810 GCF_000298275.1 Orycteropus afer afer | reverse complement strand
ACCCCTCCTTGGGTTTCCGAGGCAGTATCACTACGGAAGTTAGATTGCCCAACCTTCCTTCCAAGGAGTGGCTGGTGGGTTTGACTGCCAGCCCTTCTGGTTAGCAGTCAAATGCCTTAGGCACTATGCTACCAGAGCACTTTCAGACGACATATAGCACTGGGCAAATTGGCTGCAAAACACTCTTTCAGGTGCTGAAGAGCAAAGATGTCTCCTTGAGGACTAAGGTGCCTGACCCAAGCCATGGTATTTTCAATCTCCTCATATGCATGTGAGAGCTGGACAGTGAATAAGGAAGATTGAAGAAAAGTTGATGCTTTTGAGTCATGGTGCTGGCGAAGAATACTGTAAGTACCATGGACTGCTGAAAGAGTTAAGAAATCTGTCCCAGAGGAAGAGCAGCCAGAATGCTCCTTGGAAGCGAGAATGGCCAGACTTCATCTCACCTACTTTGGTCATGTTGTCAGAAGAGACCTGGAGAAGGATGCCATTCTTGTTAAGGTGGAGGGTTGATGAAAGAGGAGAAGGCCCTCAACGAGATGGATTGACACAGTGGCTGTGGTGATTGGCTCAAGTAAACAAGAAGTGTGGGACACAGGACTAAGCAATGTTTTGTTCTGCTGTGCATAGGGTCGATATGAGTCGGAGACGACTCAAAAGCACCTAACAACAACAACAGCCTCTTGAACTGTGACAAAACAAATTTCTGTTCTTTAAAACCTCCCAATCGTGATATTTTAGTTCAAGCAACACTTGTCAAGTAACCAAGACAACTTATTTTTTTCTTGATTTGAAAACAGCACTATATTTAATTTTTAAACATAAGTTTGAATATTACATTTTCTGAATGAGACACGATTTTAAAAGTACAAATAATTCTACACATTACAGAATTAAAAACAGTGAATTAAAATTTAAGACCTAAGAATAAGAAAAAATATCAGACTATTCAGGGAGAGAAAATATCTCAGGGCATTCAGGAACAGGCATAAATGGATTCTGTGAAAAAAAAAAAAAAGTATCAACTCATATTTTTCTTTGGACTATGGATAATGTAATTTATTCTTCACATTTAATCAGTAATTCTGCAATATTTTCAGGTGGAAAATGATTTGAGGTTGTTGGATATCTAAAATTCAAGTTGTGAAGATGGTTTAGTTTCTGTTATTAATTCTCACCATTTTTTTCCCCATTTATTATATTATGATAGAATTTGAAAAGAGTGCTGGTGGTGCAGTGGTTAAGTGTTCATCTGCTAACTGAAAAGTTGGTGGTTTAAACCCACCAGCCACTCCTCAGGAGAAAGATGTGGCAGTCTGCCTCTGTAAATATTTACCATCTTGGAAACCCTGTGGGGTAAGTTTTAGTTGACAGTGGAAGCTATAAGGAATCTATGCATCAGAATAGACTGTCAATGAATTTGGGTTTGTTTTGTTCTGTTTTCTTTTAATAGGTTTCAAATATTGGACTTGGGGACAGGTTTCAACTGTTTGACCATTGAAATAGCTACTGAAATGCAGGTTCATTAAGATCTTGAGATATATCATGAAGTAATCATGGGGAATAAATAAATATTTCACTAGATAATATTAGAACTGAAAGGATATAAATTATGTATGATATGTAGGATGTATGGAAAATATCTTATGAAGACATAAACAAAAATGGTATGTAAGAAACAGATCACATTAGACTTTCTCAATCTTTTCTATATTTGTCACCAGTATATTACCTTTAAAAAATGAATTTCCAAAATTTTGGATGAATTATAAAGAATTAGAAGTAGAGATCCACACTTGTCTGTCAGTTTGTTTTACTGTGGTGACTTGCATGTTGTTGTGATGCTGGAAGCTTTGCCACCAGTATTTCAAATCCCACCAAGGTTATCCATAGTGGATGGGTTTCAGCAGGGCTCCCAGAATAACCAAGACTTGGCCAGGTCCACTTCTGAAAGAAATGGCCACTGAAAACCTTATTAATGTCAGGAAATATTGTCAGGTATAGTGTCAGATGATATACCCCTCTGGTTGGAAGACACTCAAAATATGATTAGGGAAGTTCTGCCTCCTCAAAGTACAGTTGATCTTAATGGCATGGATGGAGTAAAACATTTGAGATCAACCATTGCTGATGTGACTTGACTCAAAATGAGATGAAGCAGCTGCAGGCATCCATTAATAATTAGAATGTAAATAATCAGAATGTGGAATGTATGAAGTATGAATCTAAGAAATTGAAAGTTGCCAAAAATGGAATGGAATGCATAAAGATCGATATTCTAGGCATTAGTGAGCTGAAATAGCCTGGTATTAGCCACTTTGAATCAGAAAATCATATGGTCTACTATGCCATAAATCATAAATTGAAGAAGAATGGCATCATATTCATCCTCAAAAAGAACATATCAAGATACATCCTGAAGAACAATGCTGTCAGTGATAGGATAATATCCACACACCTACAAGGAATTATTCAAATTACGCACCTACTACGAAAGCCAAAGATGAAGAAATTGAAGATTTACCAACATCTGGAATCTGAAATTGATCAAATATGCAACCAAGATATTCTGATAGTTACTGGTGATTGGAATGGTAAAGTTGGAAACAAAGATGAGCATCAGCAATTGGAAAATATGGCTTTGGTGACAGAAATGAAGCTGGAAATAGCATGACAGAATTTTGCAAAATTATTCACTGTAAATACAATTTTTTCAACAAAATAAATGGTAGCTACACATGTGACCCAGCTAGATGGAATACACAGGAATCAAATTGACTATGGCCATGGAAAGAGATGATGGAGAAACTCAAAATCATAAGTCAGAACAAGGTTAGGGGTTGATTATGGCACTAACCATCAATTTCCTATATACAAGTTTAAGTTGAAGCTGAAAAAATTGAAAGAAGTCCGTAAGAACAAAATAAAACTATTAGTCTGTCCCTCCTGAATTTAGAGATCATCTCAAGAATAGATTTGATTGATTGAACACCAATGACTGAAGATCAGATAATTTGTGGATGACATCAAGGACATCATACAGGAAGAAAACACAAGGTTATTAAGAAAACAGAAAAGGAAGAGAGGACCAAAATTTATGTCAGACAACTGTGGTGGTTAAGTTTGTGTGTCAACTTAGCTGGGCCTGGTTGAGTGGCTGGCCAGCTGGATGCAGTATTCCCAATGATGAGACTAGTAATTAACTCCATAGTGAAATCTACTGTGAGCAGCTGAGTATCTGCCTTAGGTGTCTTCCTGTATATAAGGAAGGTGTGCTTCCTGTATATAAGGAAAAGCCTTGGGGGATTGTCTATAGCTTATGGCATGCTTGAACCCTGCATGTAGCCATGTCATTGTTCAGCAGCCTGTTATGCTCTGCCAACCTTGGGATTTTCAATGGACTTGAATTAATGGCCGCCATGTGGTTTGGTAACATCGGGACTGTGCCATTTTATTTGTCGACCTTGGTCTTGTTACCCTCAGCAGTCAGTAGCTGCCTGAATGAAAAGATGCCTCTAATTTCAGTGGGCCGGGAGCAAGAGGCAGAGCTGAAGCCCAAGATTGAGGGGCTTTCACCCAGCCTGTAAAGCCTGGCACTTTGAACTTGGACTTCCAGCCTCCCAAACTGTAAGAGAATAAAGCTCTATTTGTTAAAGCCATCTCATTTGTGCTATATTCTTGTCAAAGCAGCACCAGGTAACCAGAACAGAATATGGTACAAAGAGAGTGGGGCTGCTGCTCTGACAGATACCTAAAATGTGGAAACAAGAGTAGAGTATGTCCTTGACCCAAGAGCCTGGACCCAAGAGAGAACTGACATGAGAGACAGCAGGGGCAGAGCTGAGAGACCACTATGAGGGAAGGCAGTAGCAGAGCCCAGAGACCAACATTAACCAGCAACAGGCTTACCAGCCCATGGAGGAGAAAGCTGGGTGCCATTGGATAGGTGGCTTCCTGGCAGAGTGGGTTGCGTTTGGGCATTGATGGGTAGAAGAGACCAGCATGAAATTGAATAGTGGGTTGGCTGGCCCACAGAGCAAGAAAACTGAATGCTTTTGAGGCAGGAAGATTTCTGGAGGAGTGGGTTGCCTTCAGCATTAATCGGCAGAAGCGGAAAGAACAAGGAAACAGGAAGCAGAGCTGCCTGAGCCTCAAGGGTAGGATTATGGCCTTCGGGGGTGGAACCACTACAGACCCCTAGGGTTCAAAGAGCCAGACCTTCACCAACTTGGTTCTGGAGTGTGGGGCTGCTCGCTCACGTGAGCTAGTGGGATGGAGTCAAGCTGCTGCCCACGAGGGAGAGGAACAGGGTCTGCCAGACCAAGGAGATAAGGTCGCCACTCAGAAACTGGAGGACTGGAGTCACCCAGTGAAGGAGATCTGTACAGATACTACCCATTGAAGATCTGTACAGGTGACAAATTGACAAGGGGTAGAATTGTGGTGGTTAAGTTTGTGTGTCAACTTGACTGGGCCTGGTTGAGTGTCTGGGCAGCTGGATGAGACACTCATGATGAGACAGGTCATCAACTCCATGGTGGAATCTACTGTGAACAGCTGAGTAACTGCCTTAGGGATATGATCTGCTTCCTGTTTATAAGGAGAAGCCTTGGGGAAAGGTCTCTAGCTTATGGCACACTTGAAACCTGTATTTAGCCATGTCATTGTTCAGCAGCCTGCCATGCTCTACTGACTTTGGGACTTTCAATGGACTTTGAATTAATGGCCTGCAGTGTGGTTTGGTAACATCAGGACTGCAGAAATTATTTGTCGACCTTGGGCTTGTTAGCCTCAGCAGCCAGTAGCTGCCTGAGTGAAGAAATGCTTCTAGCTTCGTGGGCTGTAAGCAAGAAGCAGAGCTGAAGTCCAAGGTCGAGGGGGTTTTACACAGCCCCTAGAGCCTATCACTTTAAACTCAGACTTCTAGCCTCCTGAAATGTAAGAGAATAAAGGTGTTGATAAAACCATCACATTTGTGGTATATTCTTGCCAGAGCGGCACTAGGTAACCAGACCAACAACACTCTGAAATTTGTTGTTGAATGGGGAGTAGCTAAATCTAATGGAAGACATGATGAAGTAAAAGAGATGAACAGAAGGTTTCCAAGGGCAGCTCCAGAAGACAAAGGAAAGTATTATAATGAAATGTGCAAGGTCTTGTAATTAGAAAACCAAAAGGGAAGATGCTTGACGTTTCTCAAACTTAAAAAACTGAAGAAAAAATTGAAGCCTCAATTTGCAATATTGAAGAATTCTGTTGGCAAAATATTGAGCTATACAAAAGCATCAAAATATAATGGAAGGAATATATTGTCACTGTACCAAAAAGAACTAGTGCAAAAAAAGCAGGAAGGCAACATGTTTTGACCTCCTCTAACCCCACAAGAGGAAGACAGAATCACTATCAGTAAGCCAAGGCCTATTACTGCAAGGCCAGACATGCTGCCTCCCTCCAGCCCTTTCACCAACGGTTCTTTCCAAAGCACTCACCACTTCTCTCCTG
>NW_006922275.1:265488-279023 GCF_000298275.1 Orycteropus afer afer | reverse complement strand
AGGAGGTCTCTTTTTGAGCCTGGCAGAGTGGCCGAACTAGCTAATCATAGCATCAGAACTCTAAGCACCTGAGAGAGAGTGGGAACCTCCCAGAACATTGTTTTGTGCCACTCCCAACAGAAATACTCCAGGTGGACAACTTTAGCAATCAGGAGCTCCTCAGTTGCCCATAGCAAATCCCACCTTGGAGTTTACAAAGACTTATGGGTAGAAAAACCACACTGAATAATTTACTACACTGCAACTAGTCAGTGTTCAACTATTTCAGGGGGAAACATATGATCAAGAACTGATGGTATTGAAAGAAAATGTCCAGCTGCACTGAAGGAATTGGTGAAAAACAAGGCTCTAGGCATTGATAGAATATCCATTGAGATGTTTCAACAAACAGATGCAGTGATGGAGTTACTCACTCATTTATGCCAAGAAATTTGGAATACAGCTACCTGGTCAAGCAATTGGAAGAGATCCATATTTGTGCCTATCCCAAAGAAAGATTATCCAACACAATACAGAAATTATCAAACAGTATCATTAATATCACTGGCAAATTAAATTTTGTTGGATATAATTCAAAAAGAGTTGTAGCAGTATATTGACAGGGAACATGTACAAATTCAAACCAGATTCAGAGGAGGATGTGGAATGAGGGATATCATTGCTCATGTCAAATGGATCTTGGCTGAAAGCAAAGAATACCAGAAAGATGTTTACCTGTGTTTTATCAACTATGCAAAGGCATTTGAACACTTGAATCATAACAACTTGTGGATAACATTGTGAAGAACAGGAATTCCAGAACACTTAATAGTGCTCTGAGGAACCTGTACATAGACAGAGTAAGGGGATACAACATGGTTTTAAATCAAGTAAAGTGGGAGTCAGGGTTGTATCATTTCAGTACACTTTTTCAATCTGTATGCTGAGCAATTAATATGAGAAGCATATATACAGGATTAGAGGAAGGCTCATTAACAACCTGTAATACTGAGATGACCCAACTTTGTTTGCTGAAAGTGAAGAAGACCTGAAGCACTTACAGATGAAGATCAGAGATTATAGCCTTCACTTTGGATGACATCTCAACATAAAGAAAACAAACATCCTCACAAATGGACCAATAAGAAACATCATGATAAATGGAGAAAATATTAATGTTCTTAAGAATTTCATTTTACATGGGCACGCAATCAATGGCCATGGAAGCAGCAGTCAAGAAATCAAATGAAGCATTGCATGGGGAAAGTCTGCTGCAAAAGACCTCTTTAAAGTGTTTAAGACCAAAGTTGTCACTTTGAAGATGATGGAACACCTGACCCAAACCATGGTCTTTTCAAAAAATAGCTGCATATGCATGTAAGAGCTGCTTGATGAATAAGGAAGACTGCAGAAGAATCAATGCATTTGAACTGTGGCTTTGGCAAAGAATATTGAATGTGCCAAGGACTGCTAGAAAAATGAAAAATCTCTTTTGGAGGAAGTACAGCCAGAATGCTCATTAAAAGAAAGAATGGCTAGATTTGGTCTCTTATACCTTGGTCATGCTGTCAGAATGGACCAGTCCCTGAAGAAGGATATCATGCTTGGTAAAGTAGAGAGTGTGAAAAAGGGGAAGACCCTCAATGAGATGGATTCACACAGTGGCTGCGACAGTGTGCTCAAACATGGCAAAGATTGTGAGGATGGCACAGGACTGAGCAGTTTTTCATTCTGTTGGGTCTAGGGTTGCTATGTATCAGAACCAACTCACAAGCACCTAACAACAACAGAAATACATCAAGAAGAGATCTTTAATAAGTTACTCTCCTTAGTGGGATCTACAGTTTGCTTTCTTTTTTCATTTTCTATTCATTTCTTCATTTTGCATTTGTACTCTAACAACATGTCTGTGGTCCTTAGCAGATTGAATACTTAACGTATATTTGCTGAAGCAACAGGACAGTTTGCCAAAGCTGTTGTCAAAGTCAGATTCCACATTGCAATCGTGTCTCACCATCATCTTAAGCTGACTGACATGATTTATGTTTATATTTCCATGGTTAGTAGGTCTTGTTTTATACAAAATATCTGTTAGCCAAGCATCAGGATCCATAAACATAGCTGCCCTCTACTTCTTTCTTTATTATTTCTTAAAACTCATCTAAAAAGCTTGAAGCTATATTGCCTTCAAATCCTAGGGAAAAGTTGGTCTCATCAGCTAAGCCAGCTCTTGTGTATATCAGTTAAATTTTATGCCAAGATACATTAATTATATACAAATGTTGAATGTTGGTGTTTTTAAATGTCTCACTTAAAAATAAATCCATGTGTACTCCTTCTTAGACTTTAAAAGGAAATGAGTAAGTATAGCACAAGAAACAAGGATAAATCTTCTGTACCAAAAAAAATTGTATAAGATAATTTTCATAACAGAAATACTAAAAACAGAAATTTTGATATGTTTATATTAAACAAAAGTTAGATTTACTGAATCCCACCTAGTCGATTTTCATACTTATATAATTGCTTTTATAACTTTTTTATTTTTGCAAAGTTCAATCAGTTTATACTAAGTTCAGTAATAATTTAATAATCTTTTACTACATGGAGAATAATGGGAAATAGAAATGATAAGTATTTGCCCAACCCTCAAAGAGCTTAGATTATGTGTAATGCTTTCAAAGCAATGAGTACAGTATTTTTTTTTGTTATATATAGCCTCTAGATTTTAAGTATATTTTGAAGACATTGTTCACAACAGAAATTTCTCTATTATTTTTTTTCTAAACATGCACACAATCATAAAGCTGTCTTCCAAGGATTCTAAATCATGATTTCTTGATACTTTTCTCTATTGATCTCATTTAACTCATTATTTCCCTTACACTTCTAAAAGGAATATATGCTGGCAAATCTTCTCTCTACTGATTCTTCTATCAGTTTATTTCTTTCCTTGTGTATACATTGAATTTTTCACACCATCACTAACTTAGTATACTTTATGCATTTCACTGGTGTGTATAGCTACCAGCTCATTAATGGAACCATGAGGAAGTTAACAAATAATTTACTACTTTGCTTGGGAAAGCTCAAATTTTCTGGCCCTTGGGGAATAATGGCAGATCAATCTGTTTACCAAGTATGCTCCAGATGAAGCAGCAGGATCAAAATCCCAGATTCCAGCCCTACAGTGTTGTAAACACAGAAACAATAGAATGAACAGATTAGAAACTAAATGATATCTTAATTATATGCCTTTAAGTACATTGTCAGTTACATCAGCTCAGTTTTTGTTGTGAATGTCTGGTATTTCCTTGAGAAATTAAATGATTTTATTATGTATTTTGAAATTTAGAAAAATCCATAAAAATTTGGAAAATGCAAATTTAAAATAATCTTACAATTGTACCAAGTTGTATATTTGTGCAAAAGACAAACATGCTGTGGTGCAGTGAATTACTTAATATAGCCCTTCTGGTCATAGTCTTTGTGATTCCTATGTAATGATTGGATAAGACTATGCAAATAAGATGTGTGTAGCCCTCCAAGGGGATTGGACAGCTTGCTGCTAATGCAAATAAAGTGTTTGGCATTCTTGTGGGAGTGGGACCATGCAAATGAAGTGTATGAGACTCTAACAATAGGATTAGTCAGTTTCGTCATCCTGCTAGGCTTAAAGGGAGATATGGAGAGAGAGAGGTTGGAGCTGTAGCACAGAAAACAGACAGAGACAGCACTCAGAAGTAGGAAATGTGGTAGCAGTGGAAGAAAGCAGGAACCAGGAGATTGATGCAGGACTGCTGTGGTGGGGCTTGCAGACCCATGGACCTAAGTGGTATAACGCTTGCCTGACCAGGTCCCAACCAAGGCTGAAAAGCAGAGGATGAGAAGAATCTCTTCCCATCAAGAACTCTATCTTGACATGTTCCTTTACTTTGAAGTTGTTCCTGATCCAGGGTTTTACTCTGTTAATCTGCCAATGAACTGTTGTTTTTGTTATGTACCATTGAGTTGGACCTGACTCATAGTGACCCCTCCTTAGGTTTCCGAGGCAGTATCATTATGGAAATAGATTGCCCTACCTTCCTTCCAAGGAGTGGCTAATGGGTTTGAATTGCCAGCCTTCTAGTTAGCAGTCAAGTGCCTTAGGCACTATGTACCTAAACTGTAAGTATGGTTCATGAATTCTGTGAGACTTTGCAGCACATTACTGCACACAAAGACCAGAGCTAGAGTACTGAGACAAGGCAGAGGAGTTGATGCTAGGGATGATGACATGGTATAGGAGTTTAGAAAATTCGACATTTGGAATATCTTAACACCTCAGCCTCATAGGAACCAGCTTTATGCAAATCCTTATAAAAGAAATTATTCATTTACATACAAACACACAAACATACATATATGAACTGTATGTAGTATAACACCTATTTTGTAATTTTCAAAAATTAATGTATATTTAGTTTTGTCAGTATAATGTATTTTATGTAGTTATTCTTCACTGACTGTGCAATAATCTATTCTATTCTGTGGAATTGTGTAATTTATTCAATCAAATCTGTATTTTCAATCTTCTATTTCATTTCTATTTTGTTAATTTTATAGAATGCTAAAATAAATATTTGCATAGATCTCACTTTTTAGGGTATGTTATAAAAAAATCACAATTTTAGATTAAGTACACAAGGTTAACCATTTTCATTTTTACAAACCCTCGGCCATCAAGCAGATTCCGATTCATAAGAACTCCCTTTGGGTTTCCAAGGCTGTAAATCTTTTATAGAAGTAGATTGCTTCATCTTCTTCCCATGGAGCAGCTGGTGGGTTTGAATTGCCAACCTTCTCATTAGCAGCCAAATGCCTTACCCACTATGCCACCAGAGCTCCTTTCTCATTTGTACAAATACTTAAAAACAGTTTATGAAACAATAACTATCATAGTATCAAAACAAATAAATAAACGAACAAGAACTATTTGGGAAGTCACAGCACTAAATGAAGCCCCATGGTCGAAGAGGTAAAACTTCCCAGAAGCTGGTGTTGGGTCTAAATTTCAACCTTAGTATGTGAACAGAAACTTAGCATAGCTCATGTTGAGACCACAAAGTGAGGTTATCTGCATCAATGTAGTGAAATTGCTTGCATGTGCGGGAGGGAGTAAAAGAGACAGCAGTACAGCTTGGCTCCTGGCCAAACCATATGCTGATTTAGAGATAGAAATACTATCACCTTGTGTTCTGAACTACATTTAGATGACCTATTTCTGAGCTGTTGGCTCCTTGGGGCTGGGCTGAGATGACCTCAAAAACTACTGCACAGAAAGGGCTAATCTTGTGGAAAAGAGAAACATTTCATTGCAAGAAGAATTTTCAAGATGAGATTTGCTGGCTTAAAAAACAAGAATTTAATTTCTTCATTTTAATGACAATGTTGTTCTTAGTTCTGTCAATTTGATTCCAACTGGTAGGAATTTAACTTTGGCACTGCCTTTTCGCCACACAATTCCTCAGGCACCCTTAAAGGAAAGTAGTTTCTGTCTTCAGTACTTGCCCTCAAAGTTTGCTCTCATCACAAACCTGAAGGGCACAATAAGTGGGAAGACCATGGAAAAGCATTCATGGTCAGTTTATGGATATGTCTGGAAACTGCACTCATTGCTTTTACTCACAGTCCCTTAGTGGACATATAGGAGCCTCTGATTTAAAAAAAAAAAAAAAAAAAAAGGAATAAAATTGTAGTTAATTAATAACAGGCCAATATAAAATAAACTAGTTAAAAATATTGGAATTAGAAAGATAATTGACACAGTAAATTTCAATAGAAAAATTACAATAAATAGCACATCAAAAATATAATCAGTATACTGACATGTAAAACTGAGAAAATCGCTGGAATTTTAGAAGAGAGAGATAGAAAGAAGCAAAGTCAGTTACCATGTAATTCAGTTTCTAAGAGTAGCACAGGGAGGTAATTGGGGTGAAGTACAATTGTATATTATGGTGGCTAAAACTTTTGAGAATTGAAATAAGCCAAGGGTACTACATTAAAAATTAATAAATCAAATAAACAGAATAAAAAATAAAATGCACATTTAGACATTCTAATAAAGCATCATAGTAAGAAGAAAGAGAAAAACTAAACTATCAAAGAAAAAAGAATGATTAATTGCACATATTAAAGTACATATTTAAAAAGAACCCTGGTGCTTCAATGATTAAGTGCTCAGCTTCAAACCTGATAGGTCGGTGGCTCAAACTTACCAGAGGCTTCGCCAGAGAACTGCTTCTGTAAAGATTTACAATCTAGGAACCCTATCGGGCAGTTCTACTCTGTTCTACAGGGTTGCTATGAGATAGAATCACGTTGATGGCATACAACAACTATATACATATATATACTTAAATTCTTTTTATGTATTAATTTTCATCCAACTTACTATTACATCATCTTAAATTAATATATAAAAATAGAATTAAGGCAAAATAATTAAGTAAGATGCAAGAAAAATTATTTAATGTTAAAAGAAATATAAAATCAATCAGAAATGTGTATGCACTTGAAAGCATAGCCTAGAAAAGCGTAAGGTAAAACCTGAGAGAATTACAGAAGTCAAATACCAAATTAGTTCTATAGGGTTTCTTTTTTTTTTTTTTTTCTTTCTAAGTAAAAATGTAGGGGAAGAAAAACAAGAACAATTTGTTCCTTTTCTAGTATTATAGTGTACTGGGGTTATGAAAGACTTTACATCTGTAAGACCAGATCATAGATATAACACACTCTTTGATACATTGCTAGTCTTAAATGAGGTAGCCATTGTTACCAAGGATAACATCAGCCCTCCCCAAACAAAATCAGCAAACATCAAAACATGAATCAGATGCTAGTTAAGGCAAGGTGGATATCAATAGCACAAAGATGTCTGAATACTGTACTTTGGGCTAGAATTATGGTGGAGGAACCAAGTCTGAAACTTCTCTGTAAGAGTACTCATATAAGAAAGGCTAAATAGGACCTACATGATGGTGCTTCCCAGCTACCAAAAAAAGCAGAACCAAATCTTCTCTGGAGGACAGTTCCCCCAATGTTGACCCACAGGACTCCACAGGTTAAATTCAGGCAATTAGCTCCCAAAGGACACAAAATACAGGAATTGGTAAGACAACATGAGTGATGATAAGGAGAAGTAAACTATCATAGAAATAAACTATCATATGTAGACCACTAAGGGCTGAACAAAAAATAATGTAGAGGATTTAGAAATTGTTGGAGAAAATATTAAAAAGAAATAAAAGGTGATCACAAAGATGACTGAGAAATAAATGATTAGTATAATTGTGTAGGTAAATTTGAAAGAGAAATGGAAATGACAGAAATAAAAAAAAATTACAATTGCAGAACTAGAAAATCAACAATATGTTAAATAGCAGAATTACCTGGTTACGCAGCACTGGGCAAATATCAAAAGTATACCAACAAGATTTGCTCATGAATTGCAGACAATTGCAAAAGAAAGAGGAGTCTAGAAAAACCCCGAACTATATTGCTTTAGGAAATGAATTATATTGCTTTAGCAGATATGTCTTGGAGGAAGATGAGGCAAGCTACTTCTGTGAAAATTCAGTTTTAGAAACCCAGTGGGGGTCACTGTAAGTCAGAATGGACTCAATGGTTGTGACTTGTTTTTTTGTTTTGTTTTGTTTTGTTAATATATATGACAGAGAACAGTCGCATAGGGTTTCCTAGGCTATAAACTGTTGTGAAAGTAGATATCCAGGTCTTTTCTCCTGTAGGAACACTGGTGGGTTCGAACTACTGACTTCTGTTTAACAGCTGAGCACTTAACCATTGAGCCACCTGGGATCATCTATTTTAATTGCATGTTTCATTTCCTTTCACTACCTGCTCAGAAATGTATTATTCATGAAGGTAAGCTTTTGCTTGTTAACTATTTTGTCCCCAGTTTCTACAATGGGAGTCAGCACATAAAACAGAGTTAATAAATAACCATGAAACAAATGAATAGATTTCCCAAGAATGAGAAAAATTGAACTAAAAACTTGCTTACATCCCAAAAAAAACATTCCACTGGCTACAAAATTAATTTATATTCTTAAGGGGAATTAAAAATTTAGCATGTTGTTTAAAATGCTTCCCAGTTTTCTGAAAGAAAACAATTTTATGTTTTAGATGTTCGTTTTGTTGAATTACGTATATGTCTTTTACTCTTTCCAGTCATTTCTACTTGTACTCATTAGGTCCAGTCTTTTTAAAATAAACTTCTAAACTACCTACAAAGGAGAAATAACAGCTCCTGAGAAGTTATTAAAAGAATTCTTTATCCCACAATACACACCCACTTCATAGCCTTCTCTTTGCAATCCAAAACATGACATGTTGTTGTTGTTATGTGCTGTAAAGTCGGACCCAACTCATAGCGACTCCTCCTTGGGTTGCCGAGGCAGTATCACTACGGAAGTAAATTGCTCCATCTTCCTTCCGAGGAGTGGCTGGTGGGTTTGAACCACCAGCCTTCTGGTTAGCTGTCAAGTGCCTTAAGCACTATGCTACCAGTATATATATATATAAATTCATAGAAACTGGAATTTGATCACACCATCAGTCAGAAAGTGCTAAGTTATGAAACAGGTAATTCTCACAGGAAATAAATATGTTCTCATGGAGAAACTGCAATTTCTTAGCAAAGATTGTAAATGGCACATTTGCAGTCTAAGCAACCAGCCAACCACATAAATTATTCAAAGACCACCATCTTGACTTTTACAGCTAAATAAACTCTGTGGACACTCACGCTCTCTTTCATGTCAGTACCATGGATTTATGATCTCTCCACCCCAGAATAAAAAAGCTTTTTAATTTGGCCCATGAATTGAAGGGTCTCTGGTTCTATTATTTATTAGAAATAAACAAATTCAGCACAGATAGTCTTTGAGAGCTTCCTTCTGGAATCAGTTTTGAATATATGTATGGTGTATTCATATTTTAAAAATGTATCTCTGGCATGATACAAATATTATTATTTTTTTTTATTTTCACATGATTACTATAATACTTATAATTATTATAAGGAGCCCTAAAAATGACTTTACTACTAAACTTATCACAATCCTACTTAAGAGTTTATAATTTCATTTGAAAATATTTTACTAATTCATATACATTCAATTCATTTTCCTTTATAGTAATGGGTTTTTAGGAACTAGTATTTATTTTAGGAAATAATACACAAAGACATAAATAACTTTTAATTCATTAATATTATGTGTTAATCATTATATAATTTGATATCAACTTTCATAACTTTTCATATTGGCAAAAGTAAAATAATGTTGTAAGTAAAACAACCCAAATTTATAGAAAAACTGATTTATATCTTTTAGAAATAATTTATTTCCCAACTATGGCAACATGATTCAACTTTATTTACTCACAAATTACATAGTAAATAATTATATTTGAGATATTTGAGATATATCTTGTGTATTAATGGAAATTTTTCTTATCTTTTTTCTAGTGTCTCTATGTATTAATGAAGGAGCTCTTCATTAAGGTGGCATAGTGCCTAAGGCATTTGACTGCTAACTAGAGGGTAGAGGTTCAAACTCACCAGCCACTCTGTGGAAGGAAGACTGTGCAATCTATTTCCATTAAGATTTATGGCCTTGGAAACTCAAAGGTGGTCTCTCTGAATTTTTTATTTACTGAACATTTTCCCTTCATGTGCAGTCAGTAATGATACTTTAATTATTCAAATTTGGTCAGTGGAAGTCTTTTCAAACTGACCTCTGTGTCCTTTTGACAATTTTCTTATTAGGTTTTCTTTTTTCTTGCACAAATTCCTAGAAATCTCAGGATTATGTTTTATTTTCCCTGTTCTAAACTGGAAAGTGTCTAAAAGCTCTGGCTTACTTTAGTAGAGTATGCGGAAAACAAGATCCTAGTTCCTGAATCTTAGATGTAGTCTGGACTTTTCAGTGGACTTAAAAACCCTGAGTTGTTATTGATATTCTTAGCTCTAATTTAGGCTTGTGATTCAAACCCACCAGCTACTCCTCAGAGGGGAAATTGGGCAATCTACTTCCCTAGAGATACTGCTTCAGAAACCAAAGGAAGGTCCCTATGAGTCCAATCGACTGGTTGGCAGTAAAGAGAGAGAGAGCTCTAATTTAGCATGGCAGAATATTTCTCCTTTGATTTTATAATTTCATCTCTTTTTTTTTACATAAAAAAAAATCTTGGGAGCTCAAGCATAGTAAATATTGTGAGAATGGTACATTCTGTTGTATGTAGGGTGGCTGTCAGTCAGAGCTGACTCAACAGCACCTAACAACAACAATAACACTCTTAATTTCTTTAGCCTATAATTGAGAAAAATTGTCACAAAATTACACTACCAATATGTTCATCAACAATTAAGGTACTGAGAAAAGTTTAAGGTTACTTTACAATTGTTTTTATCCTTAAAAGCTATTTCACTCATGATGTGTAGTCTGAATTGTACTCGAAAACCATGTTATTTATTTATTTATTTTCCTGTCTGATCATAGCACTAATTTGATATTCAGTTCAGTGTACTAAAACCATTCCAGCCACTTTCCTGGCTATCGCACATTATTCTTATCATCTTCCCCAGTCCCAACTTGCCAATGCTTAGCTTGTGTAAATCTAATTATATTCTGTTTTCTTCCTATGATACTGCCAAGCATTACTGAAGGATGATGCAAGCACACAGGTTAAGTTCAATATTTATTGATTTTTTTTTGACATGAATTGACCTCGTACTCATGTTTTAATATTATTTTTATCAATCTGTGACTGATTTATCATTACAATTCTAAAAATTCCTTCTCAAATTGCCCCTCATCTATGGCTCCAATCCCATTTCTTAAATTCTCTTTCATAGCAATCACCCTGTCTTGTTTTGCCAAGGTACAGCCAACTTTTTGTTTTTATTGTGTGCCATCAAGTCAATTCTGCCTTATAGAGACTCTATAGGATGAGGTAAACTAGCTCCGTAGGGTTTCCTAGGCTGTAATATTTGTGAGAGCAGATGACCAGGTTTTATCTACTGAAGATTTACTAGTGGGTTTGAACCTGTAAACTTTTGGTTAGCATCCAGGCACTTTACCACTGTACTATCAGGGCTCCTCAAAGTCAACTTAGTGAGTAATATTTAGAATCTCTACATTTTGGAAATTGAAGTTATTTTTTTATTGATTACTCTCCTTTTTTTTAAAAAAAAAAAATTCTCTCTTACCTGAAAAATTAAATATTTTAATGGGGTTTATCTGTCTTTGGCTAAAATTATAGGGTTAGTTGGAACCTTCAGTAATGAGTCACCTGATAAATGGGTTCAATCCATATTTCGAAGTGTGAAGTTTGCTGCCTTAAAAAAAAAAAAAAAAAAAAGAGTCCAATAAGCTCTGTTATTCTTTCTTAATAATAGGAGGTACATGGTGTAATAAATTTTTTAGTAATTTTAGGAAGACTGTCCTAGTATTCTCTAAGTCAATGAATAACTAAAAGCAGCACCAATGACAGGTTTCTGAATCTTTATAGAATTTTCACATTCTGGCATTTGTCTTTCCAATGCTTCAAGAATATTTTTCATTTTCTGCTTTTTGTTTCTGATTAAGTGTCAGTGATATAGAGGACAATAGTGTGTTCTGTGAAATGCCCAGATGAACAGGCTCTTGTTGGACTATATTATACTACCAAGAGAGTTAATATAACCATGGGCAAGACTATAATTCTATACAGTTGTATGATCTAAGTGAATTCAAACTTCTGAATCTCCTTCCTTACTAGATTGAAAAGAAAGCAACGGGCATCTCAACAGCTGCCTACAAAGGGTCAGAGGTTGTTCTGATATATTCCAGTAAAAATATCACACTCATCTTAGTAGTTGAGAATAGGGCTATACGGTGGTTAAGTGTATCGTAATTCACAGCCAGTAAACTTATATGTTTTTAGCAGAGGTCAAAGTGGTGCATGAAATGGGCATATTATGGGAACCACCCACCTAAGAATGTCACAAATGTCTGATATTCTATTTGAGATTGCTTTTTTTTTTTTCAATTTTGGTTGGGAAGAGTATAATTTCATGGTCTCTCTCTTAGCTTTCTTCCTTCCTTTTTTTTTCACCAACAATTATTGCCCTTACTGTGAAGGTCAGGGAACAAACGTGAGGATTCCGTCAACTGTTAAGCTTATACATTTTAATTGTACACAGAAAGCCTGGAAAAAAAAATGATGACAGTGTGGATTTATGGACACATTGGAGCTAGAGTGAGTTGAACTTGGTCCATGACTCCATTTACCTTTTTGTCTCTGTATGCCACTATTCTAGTAGAAGGACTATGATATTGATATAGGGTTCCTGGGTGGCACAAATAATTTGTGCTGAACTATTTATTTGGACCCTGATAGTAGTTTTAGCTTAGGTCCTGTATCCAAGTGGTCTCAATTTTTTTTTTGGTGTTTACTTTGTTTCAGTGCACCGTTACTCAGGTACTGTTACTTGTGAAAATTTATTTTAGAGAAAGATTGAGGTGATTATTATTATGTACATTTAACATGTTCTAGAGAAGGCTATCATGCTTGGTAAAGTGGAGGGTCAATGAAAAATGTGAAGGCCCTCAACCATATAGATTGACACTGTGGCTGCAATGATGGGCTTAGGTGTAGCAAGGATTATTAGGCTGGTAGAGGACCAGGCAGTGTTTCGTTGTGTTGTAGGTAGGGTTGCTATGTGGTGGAACCAACTCAGCAGCACCTAACAACAATAACAACACACTTACCAGGATGTTACAGAGATAGACTCTGGGTCTAAGAATTGGCTCAGTTTTAAAAGTTAGATGAAAGATTTTGATTTTTAATGGAAGTAATGGCTATCAGTATTGGATATATTTACTTTTGACCTTAGATATGTCAAGTGATTCCTTTATTAGATGTATATTTATTTCATCTAGGAGCACCATGGCATAAGATTATTGTTGTTAGATGCCATCGAGTTGGTTCTGACTCATGACCACCCCATGTGTGATGGTTAAGGCTGTGTGTCAACTGGCCTGGGCCATGATTCTAAGTGGTTTAGTGGTTATGATATAGTCATTCCCCATGATGAGATCTGATATAATGTAGTCATGTCCACGATGAGATCTGCTCTGAACAATTAATCAGTTGAAAGGGAGTTTCCTTTGGGGTGTGACATACTTCCAATATACATGAAAAAGCTCTGGCTTTTGGCTTCATTTTGATCCTGCATCTGGCTCATCATCATTTCTAGTTGTTGGAAAAGAACTAGTGGCTTACCGTATTGCCTGCTGATCTTGAGATTGTTGCCTTTACAGCCTGTGAGACAACAGCTTGCCATCTTACTTGAGATCTTGGAATCATCAGCCTCTGAAGCCAGAATCCTGCTGCTGTATTGTATGCTGATCTTGGGTTTTTCAACCCTGCAGTTCGTTATTTATTTATTTATTTATTTATTTATTTATTTATTTATTATTGTGATTTGGGTGAAGATTTACAGAGCA
>NW_006922275.1:248380-265388 GCF_000298275.1 Orycteropus afer afer | reverse complement strand
TTGTGATTTGGGTGAAGATTTACAGAGCAAATTCACTTTCCATACAGCAGTTTACATACACTTTGTATCATGACATTGGCCACAGTTTACCACAGTGCAACAGCTCCACTCCCACTTCCTCCCCATAGTTACCTCTTCTCAGTGTCCATCCCTGCCCCCTGAGCTGTCTCCTTGTGCATAAGCAGCCCTTCTTTCTCCCAGGATTGTTCTCTCCAAGGAGTATATCTACCTAAGGTAAATGTTCAACTCATATGCCAGCCCCTGTAGTTCTTGAGTCAGGAGAAATTATAGGTTGACATCTGACCAAATTACTCGGGACTTGCCAGCCTCTATAACTGGGTGAGCCATTTCCTTGAGGTAAATTTTTCTCTAGATAAATAGATACATAGATAAGCTTCAATAGTTTTGATTCTCTAGAGAACAAAGCCTAAGACACCATGTATAATAGGTTGAAACATTGTGAAGTCCTGTGCCATTGTCACAATAACAAGTGTATTTGATCCCATTATTGAAGTCACTGTGTAACTCTTTTTTTAAAATTTTTTAAAATTTTTATTGTTATTTGAGTGAAAGCTAACAGAGCAAATTCATTTTCCATGCAGCAGTTCATGCATATTTTGTGTGATGACATTGGCTGCAGTTGCTCACAATGCTTTCTTCCCAGTTTCTCCTCATAGTTACCTCTTCCATGTGTCCTTCCCTCCCATGCACTCCCAACACCCGAGCTGTCTCTCTGTGCAAACACTGCCCTCGTGTTCTCCCATTATTTATTTCTCTAAGGAGTGTATCTACCTGATGTAAATGTTCACCCCATATGCCTGTCTATTGTTTGGCTGGAAGCCATAGAAGTGAGTTCAGTTCCAGACCTGAAGGATAACTAGGGTCCATAGTCTTAGGGGTCTCACCAGGGTCTATCAGACCAGCAAATCTGATCTTTTTTTTTTTTTTTTTGAGTTTTGTTCTACGTTGTTCTCCCACTCTGTCCAGGATCTCTTGCACTGATCCCCCTCTGAGTGGTTGACAGTGATAGCTGGGCACTCTTTAGTTCTTCCAGTCTCATGGTCACATAGGCTGAAGACTGTATGCTCTACTAGTCCCTTGGACTAATTGTTTCCATGCATTGATGGTTTTCTTCATTCTTCTTTGCTGTGAATGAGGACAGCCCCATTTAGATGGCTGTGTGCAAACTTTTAAGAACTCAGTCACAACTCACCAAAATAGGATGTAGAACATTGTTTTTGTGTAATATGTTATGCCAATCAAGCTTGATGTCCCATGCAACCATGGTCCTGAGCCCAAGATCCAACTACTCACTCCCTCTGGGTAGCTGCCTGTGGCAAAGGAGCCACCACAACCTTACCCCTTGTCAGTTCTACCATATACCCATACATTCTTACTGCACATACAAATACTCATGTAGAAACATTATCTGCTAACCCTTCCCGTGGTCATGGGCACACTTTCCCCTTCCTAGACATACCTGATCATTCAGCCTGTCCACCCCTCTATCCAACCATACATCAATGTTTGCCATCCCAGACAACACAGCACTGTACATGCAAAAAGGCTCATCTTTGTTGTCTGTACCTCTTACGTACCTCTCTATATCTTCCTCTTCCTCAGTGCCACCATATTGATCACTCACTTTTAATACATTACCCTTCTTTTCACCCAAATCAATATTTGTCTTTACCTGTTTAGCAGTGCTTTCTCCCCTCCGCTCCCATCCTTGATAACCAACAAAGAAAGTTTCCTTCCCTATGTAAACATTTCCTTAATTTTTTACAAAAGTGAACTAATAGAATATTTGTCTTTCTGTGGTTGACTTTTTTCACTCAGCATAAAGTCTTCCAAGTTCATCCACATGACATGGTGTTTCGCATATTCTACATTATTCCTTAGTGTTGCATAGTATTCCATTATGTGTATATACAATAGTTTGGTTATTGTCTTCTGATGGGCACTTAGGTTGTTTCCATCTCTTTGCTCTTGTGAATAGTGCTGTGATGAACATAGGTGTGCATATATCTGTTCTTGTTCTGGCTCTCACTTCTTTAGGATTAGCTCAGCTCAGCTCACTGCCATTGAGTAGACTCTGACTCATAGAGACACCTCCTTGGGCTTCTGAGACAGTATCACTATGGAAGTAGATCGGCCAGTCTTCCTTCTGAGGAGTGGCTGGTGGGTTTGAACTGCTAGCCTTCTGGTTAGCAATCAAATGGCTTAGGGACTATGCCATATACCTAGTAAATGGGATTGCAGGATCAAATGGTATTTCTAATTCCAACTTTTTAAGAAATGGCCACACTAATTTTCACAGTGATTGTATCATTTTATAGTCTCACTAGGAGGGTATGAGAGTCCCAATCTCTCCACATCCTCACCAGCATTAGTTATTTTCTGTCTTGTTGAACTTTTCTATTAATGCTGGAGTGAGATGATACCTCATGGTTGCTTTGGTTTACATCTCTTTAATGGCTAATGATTCATGTGTTGGTTGGCTGCCTCAATTTCTTCTTTGATGAACTGTCTATACATGTCATCTGCTCATTTTTAATTAGATTGTTTGTCTTTTTGATGTTGAGGTGTTGGAGTTTTCTACAAATTTTAGAGATAAGTCCCTTGTCAGATATGTCACTGCCAAATATTTCTTTTTCCAAATATTTAAGTTCTCTTTTCAATCTTTTGGAGAAGCCTTTTAAAGCACATAAAATTTAATTTTAAGAAGGTCACAATCATCTATTTTATCTTCTGTTGTTTGTGTATCTTAGGTTGGGGTTGATAGTCTATATATGTCATAAATTGTTGTTGTTGTTGTTGTTATGTGCCGTCGAGTCGGACCCGACCCATAGCGACCCCTCCTTGGGTTTCCAAGGCAGTATCACTAAGGAAGTAGATTGCCCCATCTTCCTTCCGAGGAGTGCCTGGTGGGTTTGAACCGCCAGCCTTCTGGTTAGCAGTCAAGTGCCTTAGCCACTATGCTACCAGAGCTCCCATGTCATAAATTAGGGTCCCTATATTTTCCCCTATTTTTCCTTGATGAACTTATAGTTTTAGGTTTCACATTGAAGTCTTTGATCCACCTGGAATTAGTTTTTTGTATAGTGTGAAGTATGGATCTTGTTACATTTTTCTGCAAATGGATAACCAGTTTTGCCAGCATCATTTGTTAAAGAGACTTTTTCCTATTTAATGGATTTCAGCTCTTTGTCAAAGATGAGCTAACCACAGCTTAATGGATCTATTTCTGGGTTATCAATTCTATTCCTCTGGTCTATGTGTCTGTCATTGTACCAATACCAGGCTGTTTTGACTGCTCTTTCTTTATACTGGGTTTTGTGACCTGGGGGTGTGAGACCTCCTAGTTTGTTTTCCTTCTTCAATAGTGCTTTACATATTTTAGGTCTCTTATTTCCATATAAAATTAGTGATTTTTTCTCCATATCTTTAAAGATTGTTGACGAGATTGCATTGAAGGTATAAATTATTTGGAGTAGTATTGACATTTTCACAATATTTCGTCTTCCTTTTCACAAGCCAGGTATGTTCTTCCATTTATGTAGATCTCTCCTGGTTTCTTGAAGTAGTGTTTTATAATTTTTTTTTTTTTTCAAGTTGTTTGTGTCCCTGGTAAGACTTATTCCCAAATATTTCATTTTTTTGGTAGCTATTGTAAATGGGTTCCCTCTGGTGACATAGTGTCTAAGGCATATGACTGCTAACCAGAAGGCTGACAGTTCAAACCCAACAGCCACTCCTTGGAAGGAAGGTTGGGCAATCTACTTCTGTAGTGGTACTGCCTCGGAAACCCAAGGAGAGGTTGTTTTGACTAGGATCCTATTCCACCATAGTGAGTTTGGTTTTGGTATTATAAATGGTGAGAGCCCCCAGGCAAGAAGTGGAAGTCAGAGCCAATGGCCAGAACAGGTAAGGAGGGGAGATCCCTGAGCTGGAAGTAGGAGCTGGTGGAAAGTTGGAATGCATAGGGGGAAGGCCAATAAGTGAGCAAAATGGTTGCAAGAGCTAAGGGAGACAAACTTGTCTGTCAATTGTCATACTGTGGTGGCTTGCATGATGCTTTGAGGCTGGAGACTATGCCAGCAGGGCTGCCCACGTGGATAGGTTTCAGCAGAGCTTCCAGACTGAGGCAGACTCAGAAAAAGGAAGAGACCATTCACTTCTCAAAGATTTGACCAGTGAAAAGCTTATGAATACTGGTGAAACCCTGTCTGATATTTTATGGGACAACTTTATAAATAGCCCTGAAACATTATCCAATACAGTGTATGAAGATGAGCCCCTCAGGTTGGAAGGCACTCAAAATATGACTGGGAAAGAGCTGCCTCATCAGAGTAGAGCCAATCTTAACAATATGGAAAAAGTAGGGCTTTTGGAACCTCCATTTGCTGATGTGGCATGACTGAAAATAAGAAGAAAAAGCTGCAAAGATCCATTAATAATCAGAAAATGGAATGTACAAAGTATTAATCTAGGAAAACTGGAAGTTGTCAAAAATGAAAAGGAATGCATAAAGATTGGTATCCTAGGCATCACTGAGCTGAAATGGACCAGTTTTGGCCATTTTGAACCAGACGACCATATGATCTACTATGCCAGGAATGACAAATTGAAGAGGAATGGTGTGACATTCATCATCCAAAAGAATGTTTCAAGATATATCCTGAAGTACAATGCTGTCAATGATAAGATAATATTCATACACCTACAAGGAAGGCCAATTAATAGTATTATTATTCAAATTTATGCACTAACCACCAAAGCCAAAGAAGAAGAAATTGAAGATTTTCACCAACTTCTGAAGTCTGAAATTTGACTGAGCATGTAATCAAGATGTGCTGATTATCACTGGGGACTGGAATGCAAAAGTTGAAAACAAAGAAGAATCACCAGTAGTTGGAAAATGTGACCTTGGTGATAGAAACGTTGCATATTGCATGATATAATTTTGTAAGACCAATGACTTATTTATTGCAAATACCTTTTTTCAACAACACAAACAGTGGCTATACACATGAACTTTACCAAATGGAGTACACAGGAATCAGATTGACTACACCTGTGCCACGAGGTGATAGAAAAGTTCAATATCTTTAGCCAAAAAAAGGCCAGGAGCTGATTGTGGAATAGACCATCAATGGTTCATATGCAAGTTCAACTTGAAGTTGAAGACAATTTAAACAAGTGCACAAGAGCCAAAATATGACGTTGAATATATCCTCCTGAATTTAGAGACCATCTAAAGAATAAATTTTATGCATTGAACACCAATGACCGAAAACCAGAATTGTGGGATGACATCAAGAACATCATCCATGAAGAAAGCAAATGATCATTAAAAAGATAGGAAAGGAAGAAAAGACCAAAATCAATGTCATAAGAGACACTGAAACTTGTCTTTGAACAAAGAGTAGGTAAACAAATGGAAGAAATTCTGAGATAAAAGAGTTGAACAGAAGATCTCAAAGAGCTTGAGAAGGCAAAGTGAATCATTATAATGAAATGTGCAAAGACATGGGAGTTGGAAAGCCAAAAGTGAAGAACACATTCAGCATTTCTCAAGCTGAAATAACTGAGGAAAAAAATTTAAGCCTCGAGTTGCAATATATGGGCAATATAATGAATGATGCAGGAAACATGAAAAGAAGATTGAAGGAATGTACAGAATCACTGTACCAAAAAGAATTGAATTTACAAACCATGTGAAGATTAGATTTGACACATTGAACTGATTTGACAGGAGCTAACAACCACAACAAAACTCCTAAACAGTAAGAGAATAAACCAATGACTGAAAAACAGAAGAATTGTGGAATGATATCAAGAATATCATACATGAAGAAATCAAAATGTCATTAAAAAGAGAGAAAGGGAAGAAAAGACCAAAATGGATGTCAGAAGAAACTTTGAAACTTGCTCTTGAGTGGAGAGTATCTAAAGCAAGTGGAAGAAATAAAGGATAAAAGAGCTGAACAGAAGCTTTCAAGGAATAGCTCAAGAACACTAGAATTGGCTGATGTTCATTCATTTCAGGAGGTGGCATATGATTAAGAACCAATGGTATGGAAGGAAGAAGTCATAGCTGCACTGAAGGAAGTGGTGAAAAACAAGGCTTCAGGAATTGACAGAATACCCATTAAGATGTTTCAACAAACAGATGCCACGCTGGAGGCACTTATTCAACTATGCCAAGTGATTTGGAAGACAGCCACCTGGCCAACTGACTGGAAGAGATCCATATTTGTACCCATTCCAAAGAAAGGTGATCCCACAGAAAGTGGAAATTATCAAATAATATTAATATCACATGCAAATAAAATCTTACTGAAGATAATTCAAAAATGGTTTCAACAGTGTATTGACAGAGAACTTCCAGAAATGCAAGCTGGATTCAGAAGAGGATGGGGAATGAGGGATATCATAACTGATGTCAGATAGATCTTGGCTGAAAGCAAAAAATATCAGAAACATGTTTGATTGTGGTGGTTGTGATTATGTGCCATCAAGTCATACCTGACTCATAGCGCCCCCTCCTTGGGTTTCTGAGGCAGTATCACTACGGAAGTAGATTGCCTCATCTTCCTTCTGAGGAGTGGCTGGTGGGTTTGAACCACCAGCCTTCTGGTTAGCAGTCAAGTGCCTTAGGCACTATGCTACCAGAGCTGTTTTATTGACTAGGCAAAAGCATTTGATTGTGTGGATCATAACAAATTATGGATAATATTGAGAAGAATGGGCATTCCAGAACATTTAATTGGGCTCATGAGGAACTTGTAGATATACCAGGAGGCTGTCATTCAAAAGAACAAGAGGACACCACATGGTTTAAAGTCAAGAAGAGAATGTGTCGGGGTTGTATCCTTTCACCATAGTTACTCAGTTTGTATGCTGAGCAAATAATTCAAGAAGCTGGACAATATGAAGAAGGAGGAGCTCTGGTAGTGTAGTGCCTAAGGCATTTGATGGCTAACCAGAAGGCTGGTGGTTCAAACCCACCAGCCTCTCCTTAGGAAGGAAGGTGGATCTTGAAGGAACCACTAAGTAGATTGAGCAATCTACTTCTGTAGTGATACTGCCTCAGACACCCAAGGAAGTGTCATTATGAGTTGGGTCTGACTCAATGGTACATAACAACAACAACAACATACGAAGAAGAACATGGAATCACGTTTGGAGGAAGACTCATTAACAATCTGCAATACTCTGATGACACAACTTTGCTTGCTGAAGGTGAGGAGGACTTGAAGCACTTGCTGATGAAGATTGAAGACTACAGTCTGCACTATGGATTACACCTCAATATAAAGAAAACAAAAATCCTCACAACTAAACCAATAAGCAGCATCATGATAAATGGAGAAAAGATTGAAATTGTCAAAGACTTCACTTTGCTTGGTTCTACAATCAACACCAATAGAAGCAGCAGTCAAGATATCAGAATTTGTATCCAAAAAAACAAACCAAATTCACTGCCATCAAGTAGATTTGACTCATAGTGACTCCTTTCAAACATTGAAGAGCAAAGATATCTCCTTGAAGACAAAGGTGCACCTTACATAAGCATGGTATTTTAAATCACCTCATATGCATGTGAGAGCTGAACAATGAATAAGGAAGACTGAAGAAGAATTGATGCTTTTGAGTTATGGTGTTGGTGAATAATGCTGAGAGTATCATGGATTGCTAAAAGAACTAACAAATCTGTCCTGGAGAAAGTGCAGCTGGAATGCTCCTTGGAAGCGAGAATGGCCAAATTTCGTCTCAGCTACCTTTATCATGTTGTCAGAAGGAACCATGCCCTGGAGAAGGATATAAGGCTTGGTAAAGTGGAGCATCAACAAAAAAAGGGAAGGCCCTCAGTGAGATGGATTGACGCAGTGACTGCAATGATGGGCTGAGGATCGTGGGGCTGACACAGGACTGGGCAGTGTTTTGTTCTGCTGTACATAGGGTTGCTAAGAGTCAGAGATGAGTCGACAGCACCTAACAACAACAACAACTTTATGAATTGCACTGATTTCCTTATTTACCTTTCAGAAATCTCTTTGCTTGTGTAGAGGTATCCAACTGATTTTTGTGTTTTGATCTTGTATCCTGCCACTATGCTAAATCTTTCAATAAGTCCCAGTAGTTTTCTTGCTGAGTCTCTTGGGTTTTCTATGTATAGGATCATATCATCTGCAAATAGGGGTAGTTTTACTTCTTTTGTACCAATCTGCATGCCTTTGTTTTTCCTTTCTTGCCTTATTACCCTGGTTAGGACTTCCAATACAATACTGAATAGAAGTAGTGATAGCGGGCATCCTTGCCTGGTTTCTTTTCACAAAGGGAATGGTGTCAGTCTTTCTCTGTTGAGAATATTGTTGCCTGTTGGTTTTGCATATATACCCTTCATTATGTTGAGGAATTTCTCTTCTATTTCTGTTTTTCTGTGAGTTTGTATTGAGGATGGGTATTAGATTTTATCAAAGGACTTTTCTGCATCTATTGCTATGATCACGTGATTCTTCTCCTTTATTACTTATGTGATGGATTATGTTGATTGGTTTTCTATTGTTGAACCATCCTTGCATATCTGGTATGAACTCCTCTTGGTAATAATGTATTATTTCTTTTTTTTTTTTTTTTTTTTGCAATCTATTGGCAGGTATTTTGTTGAAGATTTTTACATCTATATTCATGAGGGATATTGGTCTTTAGTTTTCCTTTTTAATGATGTCTTTGCCTGGTTTTGATACCAAGGTTATGCTTACTTCATAAAATGAAATTGGGAGGATTAAATCTTTTTCTATATTCTTGAATAGTTTGAGTAGGATTGGTGTCAGTTTAACTGAATGTTTGATAGAATTTTCCAGTCAAACTGTTTGGGCCAGGACTTTTTTTTGTATGTAATTTTTTTAACGACCTGTTCAATTTCTTCTCTTGTTATGTGTTTGTTCAAAGTTTCCACCTCATTCTCTGTTAGTTTAATTAAATATATGTTTCTAGAAATCTGTCCATTTCTTCTAAATTTTCAAATTTTTGGAGTACTGTTTTTCATAGTATCCTCATATTATCCTTTTTATGTCAATTCATTCTGTTGTGATATCATCAATTTTGTTTCTTATTCTCGTTATTTATATTCTCTCCCTCTTTTCCTTTGTTAAATTTACCATTGGTTAGTCAATTTTATTAATCTTTTCAAATATTCAAGTTCTAATCTTGTTGAATTTTTCTATTGTCTTTTTATTTTCTGCTTCATTTATTTCTGCTTGAATCTGTTATTTCTTTTCTTCTGCTGACTGTAGGATTTTTTTTTTTTTTTTGCTTTTTTTTTTTAATTGTTGGAGATGTTGGATTAAAGTGTTGATGTTGGTCCTTTTTTTAAAAAAAAAAATTATTGTGAGTTGTGTGAAAGTTTACAAAGAAAATTCATTTTCCACAAAGCAGCTCACAAACACTTTGTCTCATGACAATGACTACAATTTCCCACAGTGCAACAGCTTTCTTCCCACTTCCTCCCCATAGTTACCTTTCCATGTTTCCTTCCTTCTCATGCACTCCTGCCCTGAGAGCTGTCTCCCTGTGCATACACAGCCCTTCTATTCTCCATGATTGCTCTCTCCAAGGCATGCATCTACCTAATGCAAATGATCATCTCATATATCTGTCTATTATCTGGCTGGAAGCCACAGGAGTGGGTTCAGTTCCAGACCTGAAGGGCAGCTAGGGGCCATAGTCTCAGGGGTTCCACCAGGCTCTAACAGATCTTTCTTCTTTTTTAGTGTGTGTATTTATTGCTATAAATTGCCCTTGGATCACTGCTTTTGCTGTGTCCCAAATATTTTGGTATTTTCATTCTCCTTTGATTCGAGGAAATTTTTATTTCATTTTTCATTTCTTCTATTAACCAGTCATTTTTATGGAGGGTTTTATTCAGTTTCCATGTGTTTGCTCTTTTTCTGTTGATCTTCCTGTTATTGATTTCTAATTTTATAGTATTGTGATCTGAGACAAGGCTTTGCAGTATTTCAATGTTTTTAAATTTACTGAGGCTTGCTTTGTGACCTAACATATGGTCTATCCTGTAGAATGTTTATATGTGATGGAAAAAAATGTCTATTGGACTTTTGTTGGGTGAAGTGCTTTGTAGCTGTCTATAAGGTCAAGTTGGTAGATTGTGTTGTTAATTCTCCTGCGTCTTTTATGAGTTTATTTCCAGTTGTTCTATCTTTCATTGAGAGTGGTGTATTAATGTCTCCTACTATTATTGTGGAATTAGCTAACTGTCTTTTCAATTTTGCTAAAGTCTGATTTAGGCATTTTGGGTATCTTTCATTGAGTGTATATATATCTCTTCTGGTTATGCCCTCTTCTTGAATTGATTCTTTAATCATTATATAATATCTTTCTTTGTCTCTTATGATGGTTTTTGTCTTAAAGTCAATTTTATCAGAAATTAATATTGCTATTCCTCTTCTTTTTTGATTGCCCTTTGCTTGACATATCTTTTTCCAACCTTTGATTTTTAGTCTATTTTTGTCTTCCTCTCTATGGTGTGTCTCTTATAGATAGCATATTGATGGGTTATGTTATTTATCTAGTCTGCAACTCTCCATCTCTTGAGTGGTGCATTTAATCCATTGGCATTTGGTGTAATTATTGATAAGTATTAATTTCTTGTTGTCATTTTGTTATTTATTTTTTTGTGGTGTTGCTGATTTCTTTTTTCTGTGTAATTTTCTGTGTTAACCTCATTTTGTTTATGAATCATGTTATTATTTCCTTCATTGATATTGCTTTTGCTAAATATTTGTTCTTGTCCTCTTTTTTATTTTGATATGAAATTTTATTATTTTTCTTTAGGGTTACTCTGTGATTTATAATTTTCTCCCCAAGTTTTAGAAGAGTCCATTCTATCTCACAATTGTCTTGATTTCCTCACCATTTAGAAGTTCCATAACTACACAATTTTCTCCCTCTTTGTGGTTTGCTGTTCTCCTCATTTACCATTTAATGTTTCTGGTTCCTTGTTTACATTCTTGTAAGCTAATTTTCTTGGATACTTTCAGTAACTAGGTTGGTTTCTTGATTATGCCATCATGTGTGTTAATGGCTGTTGTTGTTTGCTGTTTTTAGTTCTCTGTCAAAAAGACTCCTTTAGCATCTCTTGAAAGGTTGGTCTGGTTTTACCAAATTCCCTTAATTTCTGCTTATCTGGAAATCTCTTAATTTCACCCTCATATTTGAGGGACAATTTTGCTGGGTATATAACTCTTGGTTGGAAACTTTTCCTTTCAGGGTTTTTTATATATCATCCAATTGCCTTCTTGCCTGCATGGTTTCTGCTAAGAAATCAGAACTTAGTCTTATTGGTTGCCCTTTGTAGGTAACTTTTCTTCTTTCCCATGCTGCTTTCAGGATTCTTTCTTTGTCTTTGGGTTTGGTGAGTTTGATGATGATATATTTTTTTTTTTTTCTTTTGGCATTTTATCTGTTTGGAGTTCGTTGAGCTTCTTGAGTGGATATATTCTCATCTTTCATCATATCAGGGAAATTCTCTTCCAACAAAACTTTGACATTTCTCTGTGGTTTTATTTGTCTTTCCCTGTTCTGCAATTCCTAGTGCAAGTAGGTTATTCCATTTGATGTTATCTCACATGAATCTTGGTCTTTCTTCATTTTACTTTAATCTTTTGTCTGATTGAACACTTAGAAAATTAGTTTGCTGTTGTTGTTATGTGCCATCGAGTCGGACCCGACTCATAGCGACCCCTCCTTGGGTTTCCGAGGCAGTATCACTATGGAAGTAGATTGCCCTTTCTTCCTTCTGAGGAGTGGCTGGTGGGTTTGAACCACCAGCCTTCTGGTTGGCAGTCAAGTGCTTTAGGCACTATGCTACCAGAGATCCCTAGCAAATTAGTATTGAGGTATTTTTCTTCAGTTTTTTTTTTTTAATTCTGTCTTCCATTGATTTGATTCTACTCTTTTGTCCATTCAATGTGTTATTTCTTTCAGAAATTTTAGTATTAATGTTCTGGGGGTTTCTGTCTCTAGATTTTATATCATTTATAATTTTTCATTTATGTCATCATTTTGTTCTTGTATTGTCTTCCTAAATTGTTCTAAGGTTTTGTCTTTGTTTTCCTTATTTTTGTCAGTGTTTTCCTCAATCTGTCTTTCAATCCATTGAAGATACTTATATATCTCACTGCCATTGAGTTGGATTCAACTCATAGTGGCCCCTTCTTGGATTTCTGAGGTGGTATCACTATGGAAGTAGATTGCCCAACCTTCCTTCTGAGAAGTGCCTGGTGGATTTAAACCACCAGCCTTCTGGTTAGCAGTCAAATGCCTTAGGCACTAAGACACAAGAGCTCCTGGTAGTTAAATACAATTCTTTTGAATTCCTTACCAGGAAGTTCCAATGCTGCTTCTTCCTCAGGGATGTTTTCTGGGTCTGTATCCTTGTCCCTTGTTTCTATTACTTTATCTTGCTTCTTTTTGTGGTAATTGAGCCACTTTGCTCCTAAGGGCAGGTCAGTATTATTTCAGAACACTATCATCCTCAATGGCATGAGGTAACACAGTTCTATGCTAGCACCCTTATGGTTAACACCAGTCTATGAACAGCCATCCCAACTGACCTGCAAATGCTAGTGTTACCCTGATTAGAACATATCTTATTGCTCTGAGACCTCCTTGGAAACATAGTCAATGAATGAAACTTCTGATTTTACATAAATTCATTCTATTTTACCTGTCTCATCATTTTTTCCCTGGGGTTTTCATTACTGTTTCTGCCAGTATATATTAGTCAGATATTTTGGGGTACAGATTATCTCTTTTATTAGATGACTCCTTTCCTTCTAAAGCAAGGAGAATTCTTCCCAAAGTATGCCATGGTGAGATGTGACTAAAGTTATCAGGTTAGAAGACAGAAGGAGAATTTGGAATTAATCTTGAGAATAGCAATCTTATATTGCAAAGCATCTTTCTCAAGTAAGCCCTCTGCATGATCTTTAAGCAAAGTGATACTAGTAGCCTCTAGAAAGGATCTGAGCCATTTGTGTATTCCCAAACCATTAAATGTAAAAGAATGTGCAAGGTTAGAATCAACTGCCAGCTATCTCCTTTCCTTCTTAGGTCTCGCCACTTTTACTACCTTGAATTTAGCCTAGGAAAAGTGCTGAAGCTCTTGATTTTCTGCCCAATCTACCCCCCCCCCCCGATGCATATTATAAATGTCTCTTTAAATGTTGCCCTGGAGATTTTCTGATTTTTACACTATGTCTTAAATTGACCATTGGCTGATTTGAGCCTTCTGTTTTATTCCTTCAGTAGGCATCCAATTCTGCAGACTCTTAAGTGACTCTCCTCATTACAGGAAGAGGACTAGTGCCTCTTCCTTCAACTATCCCATCCTAATGCAGCACAGTAATGGTTATATTACAGCATTCCATGTTATCATTACCCAAATTACAATCAGGTATGGGGCTCTTTTTGTCATTTGGCTTGTGTATAGCTTAATTTTAAAATGTCATCCTGAAGATCTGATTTTGAGGACAATTTTTTTTTTTTTTTTTTTTAACCAACAGTCTTGGATTGCATTCACAAGAAGCAGATATAAAGACAAGGATCCGAGTACAATAATTTATTTGAGAAGTTCAGAAACCACTGGTAGGGACTGGATAAGTAATTCAATGAAGGAAAAATAGTAAATAGAAGGTGTGTTTCAAGGTGAGGCCACTTGAGTTAATTCTACAGGAAATTGTAGAAAAGAACAATAACACAAACCCACACAAACCCACATGCCTCAGAGTTATCCTCACTGAGGTAATAAGAAGCTTGGAATATTTGGACACTAATTCTTCTCAGTCATTGATTAAGGATGCTTCTAAGAGTGTCACTTCCTGTGCATTTCTGGCTTATCTAGTGTGTTCACAAAATAGAATTCCAGGCTTTAGCTGTATATGTTTTTTAAGGTAAACTATTTCCCCATGATAAAAATTTTGAAAAATTTCAAATCTAAAAAAAAAAAAAAAAATACTACAATATACACAGTCTTCACTTAGAATAACCTATTTTATGCACAATTGTTTTTTTCTTTTTCTCTAATACACACATATCCTTTCACCATATGTGTATTAGAGAGAAGGAAAAGGCCAATTATGGATAAAATATGTTATTCTAAATGAAAACCAAACCAAACCAAACTCACTGCCGTGAAGTCAGATCTGACTCATAGTGACCCCTCCTTGGGTTTCCAAGGTGGTATCACTATGGAAGAAGATTGCTCATCCTTCCTTCCTAAGAGTGGCTGGTGGTTCAAATCCACCAGCTGGTATATTGTAGTGTTTTTAAAAAAATCCTTTTATTTATTGTGATTTGGGTGAAGATTTACAGAGGAAATTCACTTTCCATACAGCAGTTCACATATACTTTGTCTCATGATATTGACCACAATTTAACACAATGCAACATCTCCCCTCCTACTTCCTCCTGAGAGTTACCTCTTCCCTGTGTCCATCCCTCCATGTACTCGTACCCCCTGAGCTATCTCCTTGTGCATAAGCAGTCCTTCTATCTCCCAGGATTGTCCTCTCCAAGGAGTGTATCTATCTCAGGGAAATGTTCAATTCATATGACTGTCTATTGTTGGCTGGAAGCCACAGGTGTGGGTTCAATTCCAGAACTGAAGGGCAGCTAAGGACCGTAGTCTCAGCAGTTCCACCAGGCTCTATCGGACCAGCAAAACTTGTCCCCCTCTTTTTCTTTTTCTCCGAATGATTTTGAGTTTTTTTTCCACATTGTTTTCCCTCTCTATCCAGGATCTCCTACATATATCCTCTTCCAAGTGGTTGACAGTAGTATCCAGGCACCATCTAGTTCTTCTGGTCTCAAAGTCGTATAGGATGCAGATTGGATAGTGTACCAGTCGCTATGACTAATTGTTTCCATGAATTTTGGTTTTCTTCATTCTTTGTTCTGGATGAGGAGAGACCCATCGTTGTATCTAGACAGCAGCTTGTAAGCTTTTAAGACCCCAGTCGCTACTCACCAAAGTAGGAGATGGAACAATGTTTTGTGTAGTATGTTATGCCAATTGAGCTTGATGTCCCCTGCGACTATGGTCTCTAGCACACAGCTTCAACTACTCAGTCCCTCTTCGTAGCTGGCTGTGACCGAGGGGTGACTACAACCTTGCCCCTTGTCAGCTCTCTATACACCTGGGAATTCAGATCATACACATAAACTTACAAGACCATTGTCTGCCAACCCTATATATGTTCTTGGGTACACTCCCCACTTCATAGACATACCTAATAGTTCAGTCTCTCCACCCATCTATCCACCTGTATACCCTTGTTTGCCTTCACTGACAACGCCATAATATATGTGCGAAAGGGTTCATATTTGTTGTCTGTACCTCCAACGTACCTCTCTATGTCTTTCTCTTCCTCAATGCCACTACATTGATCACTCACATTTGGTACATTGCCCTTCTCTTCAGCCAAATCAATACTTATCTCTATCTATCTAACAGTGTTCCCTCCCCTCCTCTCCCACCCCTGGTAACCAACAAAGAAAATGTCCTTCTATAGATAAACATTTCCTTCACTTTTACAATAATGGACTAATACAATATTTGTCCTTTTGTGATTGACTTATTTCACTCAGCATAATGACCTTCAAGTTCATCCATGTTATGCTGTGTTTTGCAGATTCTACATTATTCTTTAGAGTTGCATAGTATTCCATTCTGTGTATGTACCATAGTTTGGTTATCCATTCCTCAGTTGATGGGCATGTAGGTATTTCCATCTTTTGGCTATTGTAAATAGTGCTGTGATGAACATGGGTGTGCATATGTCTGTTCTTGTCACGGTTCTCACTTCTTTAGGATATATACCTAGTAATGGAATAGCTGGGTCAGAAGGCATTTCTAGTTCCAACTTTTGAAGGAATTGCCTTACTGCTTTCCATAATGGTTATACCATTTTACAGTCCCACCAGCAGTGTATGAGAGTCTCAATCTCTCCACATCCTTGCCAACATTTGTTATTTTCTGTCTCATTGAACTTTGCTACTAGTGCTGGAGAAAGATGGTATCTCATTGTTGTTTTGATTTGCATCTCTCTAATAGCCAATGATCGTGACCATTTCTTCATATGTTTGTTGGACGCTTGAATGTCCTCCTTAGTAAAGTGTCTATTCATGTCTTTTACCCATTTTTTAATTGGATTGTTTGTCTCTTTGTTATTGAGGTGTTAGAGTTTCTATAAATTCTAGAGATAAGTCCCTTGTCAAATATGTCATTACCTAGTATTCATTCCCAATCTGTAGGTTCTCTTTTGACTCTTTGGAGAAGTCTTTGGAAGCACATAAACATTTAATTTTTAGAAGGTCCCAGTCATCTGGTTTCTATTCTTCTGTCTGTGCATTTTGAGTTATGCTTGATAGTCTATTTATGCCATATATTAGGGCCCCTAAATTTGCCCCTAGTTTTTCCTTGAGGAACTCTATAGTTTTGTTTTTCACATTTAAGTCTCTGATCCATCTGGAGTTTGTTTTTGCCTATGGTGTGAGGTACAAATCTTGTTTCATTTTTCTGCAAATGGATCTCCAGTTTTGCCAGCACCATCTGTTAAACAAACATTTTCATCCCTATTTAATGGCTTTTGGCCCTTTGTAAAAAATCAGCTGACCATAGGTCGATGGGTCTATTTCTGGGTTTTCAATTCTATTCCATTGGTCTATGTATCTGTCATTAAACCAATACCAGGCAGTTTTGACTACTGTGCCTGTATAGTAGGTTTTGAGATCCAGCATTGTGAGACCTCCTACTTTGTTTTTCTTCTTCAATAGTGCTCTGCTTCTCCAAGGTCTCTTTCCTTTCCATATAAAGTTAGTGATTGGGTTTTCTATATCCCTAAAGAATGTTGATGGGATCTGGATTGGGATTGCATTGAATGTATAGATTGCTTTGGGTAGAACTGACATTTTCACA
>NW_006922275.1:246508-247545 GCF_000298275.1 Orycteropus afer afer | reverse complement strand
TGCATACCTGATATGAACCCCACTTGGTCATGATGAATGATTTTCTTGATATGTTGTTGCAATCTATTGGCTAGGATTTTGTTGAAGATTCTTGCATCTGTATTCATGAGGGATATTGGTCTGTAGTTTTCCTTTAGAGTGATATCTTTGTCTGGTTTTCGTATCAAGGTTATGCTTGCTTCATAAAATGAGTTTGGGAGGATTCCATCCTTTCTATATTTTGGAATAGTTTGAGTAGGATTGGTATCAGTTCTTCTCTGAATGTTTGGTAGAATTCTCCAGTGAAACTGTCTGGGCCAGGACTTTTTTGTTGGTAATTTTTTGATGACTTGTTCAATATCTTCTTTGGTGATGGACCTGTTCAACTTTTCCACATCAGTCTGTGTTAGTTTAGGTAAGTGGTGTGTTTCTAGAAATCTGCCCATTTTTTTCAGATTTTCAAATTTGTTAGAGTACAGTTCTTCATAGCATCTTGATAATATCCTTTTCTGTTGATTCTGTTGTGATGTCACCCATTTCATTTCTTATTCATGTTATTTGTATTCTGTCCCACTGTTCCTTTGTTAAATTTGCCAGTGGTTTGTCAATTTTATTGATCTTTTCAAAAAACCAACTTCTGAACTTGTTGATTTTTTCTATTGCCCTTCTATTTTCTGTTTCATTCATTTCTGCTTGAATCTTTAGTATTTCTGATCTTTTAGTAACTGTGGGCTTTTCTTGCTGTTCTTTTACTAATTGTTGGAGATGTTGGTTAAAGTGTTGATTTTGGCTCTATCTTCTTTTTTGATATGTGCATTTATTGCTATAAATTGGCCTCTGATCACTGCTTTTGCTGTGTCACAAAGATTTTGGTATGTTTTGTTATCATTCTCATTTGATTCATGGAATTTTTGAATTTCAATTTTTATTTCTTCTCTTACCCAGTCTTTCTCAAGGAAGGTGTGGTTCAGTTTCCAGGTGTTTAGCTTTTTCTGTTGATCTTCCTATTGTTGATTTCTAATTTGATAGCATTATGATCTGAGAAGATGCTTTGCAGT
>NW_006922275.1:230434-237130 GCF_000298275.1 Orycteropus afer afer | reverse complement strand
TCTATCTGTAGATTTAGAATCATTTCTAATTTTTCATTTATTTTTGTCATTTTGTTCTTATATTTCCTTCCAAAATTCTTCCAGGGTTTTTTTCTGTATTTTCTTTGGTCTGTCTCTCAATGCATTGAAGATACCTAAATATAACTCTTTTGAATTCCTTATCAGAGAGTTCCAATGCTGCTTCTTCCTCAAGGATGTGTTCTGGGTCTCTAACCTGTTCCCTTTTTGTACCACTTGATCTTGCTTCTTTGTGTGGACTGTGATGGTCTGTTGTTTCTAAGGCATTGTGGCATTGTTGTATTTAGATCTCTGTTAACTGTTTGTGAAGAGCATCCAAGGGTGATTCAGGCTTTTCTTTGTGAGTTTTTATTATTGGCCAATTGGTGTTGAAGGAGGTGGTGGCTTTTGCTCAGTAAGTGAAGTTGCAGGTTGTGTGGTTGTAGTTGTATGTTATGGGGACTGTTTCTGTCTCTCACTGAAAGAGAGAAATTTACAATTGAATAACCATCAAAAAACTAAAAGCACATGGACAAAAAATACACCATGTAATAACACAGGAACAGTAACCAAAGAAAAGAAAAAAGAAAAAAAAAGAAGAATAAACAACAAGAAAAACTGCAATTTTTGGGAACAGGGCACTAAGAGAAAAAAGGTAGAGAAGGAGAATAATGAAGGAAAAAATGGGAAAAATGCAAAAGAAAAACCAGAAATGGGGTAAACCATAAGAAGAAAGGGGGGGGGAAAGAATCGAAAAAGAAATTGTTTTTTCCAACCAGGAAAAAGGAAAAAGAAAATAAGCTGTAAACTAGGACCTGGGGGACAGGGGGAGAATAAAGAATAATAGCAAAAATGACAAAAAATAATAGTAGTTTTAAAACAGACAAATACAAGCAAACTAAACACCAGAAAAAAGAGAAAGAGAAAAAAAATAAAACAATCAGTGGAGGACAGGGCAGGGCAAGCTCCAACAGACAGGGCAGGCTCCAACCAAGCACACAGACTGGGATGGAGTTCCTGCAGGCCCAGAATGTGGGTGGGAGTGGGGGATGGGTGCACCTCCATTCACCAAGTGGGTGTGGGGTGTAAGAGTAAGAAGAGGAATGTCACACCTTTTCAAACGTGTAGGTTCAGAGTTTCCTTGGGGTTATTGGCAAGCAGGACCTGTTCTTCAGACCCTGGAATCTGGGAGAGTGCTGTCTCTTTAAATATCTAAAACAGTCAAGCCACTTGTAAACATTCAAAATGGTGGCACCCTCCGGAGAAGCAAAAGTCCACAGCTTAGCCCATCTTCCTCTTCACTGTTGCTTCCTGTTTTATTCCACAGCCACCAGAGCAGTCCTCCGTGCAGTCCCTTGCTATTAGAGCTGATTTTTAGGTTAATTCTCAGGTCCTACCAGCACTCGGGAATCTCCAAGCTGTCTGTACCATCAGGATCACTCAGAATTGCTGCTAGACAGCAACTCCATATGTCTCCTTATTTGGTATTTTCATGCAAATTCTTCTGCTAGTTGGGGTTTAGTCCACTTCTATATCCTTCCCTTCAAGGCTCAGGGCTCCAGGATTATCTTCTGTATCTGTGTTAATTAGTTCCCCTTTATTTGTTGAAGAGGGTCTGTGTAGTCTTTCTGCCTATTCCACCATCTTGGATGGGAATCCTTTTTTTTTTTTTTTTTTTAAGATTTGAAATTTTTCAAAATTTTTCAAAATTTTCAAAATTTTTGCCATGGGCAAAAGTAGTTTACCTTAAAAAACAAAATATATTTGTAGCTAACACTATTGGTGTCCTACCAACATCCTTCAGACTTTACCATTTCATTTTGATCTCCCAGACATCCAAATGCAAAAAGTACATTCCTTTGCCTGAGGGCTTTTACTGAAGCAGAAATCTATTTTGTGAACACAGAAGACAAGCCAGAATTGCACAGGAATTGACACCCCTGGAATCATCCTTAATCACTGACTGAAAGGAATTAGTGTACAAATATCCCAAGGTTCTTAGTACCTCAGTGGGGATAACTCTGGGGCATGTGAGTTTGTGTTATTGTTCTTTTACACAACTTCCCTGTAGAATTAACTCAAGTGACATCACTTGAAATAAACCTTTTACTTACTATTTTTCCTTCATTTAATTATTTATCCAGTCCCTACCAGTGGTTTCTGAGCTTCCCAAATAAATCAAAGTTGTATCCTTTCTGTTAGGTCACAGTAAGGAGAAGAGGACACACAAAAGTGGGGTTAAAGAGAAGTTTTTATTCTGCGCTCCCAGAACATCCAAGAAGCTGAATTATATGAAGAATGGAAGACTTATTAACAACCTGCAATACACTGACAACACAACTTTGCTTGCTGAAAGTGAAGATGGCTTGAAGCACTAATGAAGATTAAAGACTACAGTCTGCAGTATGGATTACACCTCAATATAAAGAAAACAAAAATGTTCACAACTGGTCCAATAAACAGCTTCATGGTGGATGGAGAAATGTTAGAAGTTGTCAATGATTTCATATTACTTGGTTTTACAATCAACATCAATGGAAGCACCAATCAAGACATCAGATGATGTGTTGCCTTGGGAAAATCTGCTGCAGAAGACTTCTTTCAAGTGATGAAGAGCAAAGATATCTCCTTGAAGATTAAGGTTCACCTAACCCAAGCTATGGTATTTTCAATCACCTCTTATTCATGTGAGAGCTGGACAATGAATAAGGAAGAACAAAGAAGAGTTAATGCTTTAGAGTTGTGGTGCTGGAGAAGAATGCTGAGAGTACCATGGTCTGCTAAAAGGACTAACAAATCTGTCCTGGAAGAAATGCAGCCAGAATGCTCCTTGGAAATGAGAATGACCCAACTTCATCTCACCTACTTTGGTCATATGGTCAGAAGTAACCATTCCCTGGAGAAGAACATCATGCTTGGTAAAGTGGAGGGTCAACAAAGAAGGAGAAGGCCCTCAATGAGATGGATAGACACAGTGGCTGCAACGATGGGCTCAAATATTTCAAGGATCATAAGGCTGGCCCAAGACTGTGCAATATTTCATTCTGCTGTGCATAGAGTTCTTATGAGTCGGAGATGACTGGATGGCACCCAACAACAACAAATACACATATACATTGTATTAGAAAACTAAATACATAGATATATAGCAAATATTTTATCATAATAATATTTTAATATATAAAAATTTGTTAGTAACTAGATTATCATGCTTGCTTTATATATTATAAAAACATAATATGCTATTAAGAATTTAATACATAAATATCAATCTCTTTATTGCTGAACCATTACAAATTTTTGTGACGTTTAACATCTAAGTATTTAACATACTTTTTTTTTAAGGCATACTTCTTAATAAAACTTTCTACCTAAAAAAAGAACCTATCATTATTTCACCAAAAATATTTAATTCAATAACATCATGTAATATATTCATATTCAGTTACTCCAATATTGCCAAAATTCTTCTCTCTTTCTAAATTTAAGCTCTTTGCTATTCATATCACTAAATTTTTTTTTTGTTGTTGTTGTTGTTATGTGCCGTTGAGTCGGACCCGACTCATAGCGACCCCTCCTTGGGTTTCTGAGGCAGTATCACTACGGAAGTAGATTGCCCCATCTTCCTTCCAAGGAGTGGCTGGTGGGTTTGAACCGCCAGCCTTCTGGTTAGCAGTCAAGTGCCTTAGCCACTATGCTACCAGAGTTTTTTAGGAGTCCATTTTAGTTGTCTTGTAGAATGGTCTATATTCTGAATTTGTCTGTTGTTAGTTGTCATGGAGTTGATTCTGGTTCATGGTAATCTATGTGTTACTGAGTACAGTTAAACCATAGTATTTTCCTGTTTATAATCTTAATGCAATTTGACCACCAGGGCTACCACAGAACAGTGGTACCACTGGGTAAGTTCCAACCACCAACCTTCAAATTATCAGTCGAGCACAAAATTTTGTGCCATCTGTTGTTGTTAGGTGCCATCAAATAAGTTCTAACTCAGCAACCCCATGTACAACAGGACAAAACATTGCCTGGTCTTGCACTATCCTCACAATCCTTGATATGTGAGAGCCCATTGTTACAGCTAACATGTTATTCCACCTTCTTGAGAGTCTTCCCCTTTTTCATCAACCATCTACTTTGCCAAGCATAATATCCTTCTCCAGGGAATGGTCCCATCTGACAGCATGATCAAAGTACATGAGACAAAGTATGTCCCTTTTTGTTTCCAAGGAGCATTCCAGCTGAACTTCTTCCAGGACAGATTTGTTCTTTTTTTCTGGCAGTCCATGCTATTTTCAATATTCTTCTCCAACACCACAATTTAAAGGCATCAATTCTTTGTTGGTCTTCCTTATTCATTGTCCAACTTTCACATGCATATGAGCTTATTGAATATATTATGGTTTGGGTTAGGCACACCTTAGTCTTCAAAGTGACAACTTTGCACCTGAACACATTATAGAGCTTTTGCAGCAGATTTGCCCAGGGCAAAAGGATACTTGATTTCTTGACTTCTGCTTCCATAAGCATTGATTGTGCATTCAAGTAAAATGAAATCGCTGATAACTTCAATATTTTCTCTGTTTATTGTGATGTTAATGATTAGTCTAATTGTGAGGATTTTTATTTTCTTTATATTGAGGTGTAATCTATACTGAAGATTGTAGTCTTTGATCTTTATCACTAAGTGCTTTAAGTCATCTTCACTTACAACAAGCAAGGTTGTATCTTCATATTGCAGGTTTTTGCTTAGTCTTCCTCCAGTCCCAATGCTGCATTCTTCTTCATATAGGCCAGCTATTTAGATTATTTTCTCAGCCTATATATTGAGTGTGTATGGTGAAACGATACAACAAGGAAACACAACCTTCCTTATTTTAAATCATGCAGTATCCCTTTGTTCTGTTTGAATGATAGCCTTTTGGTCTATGTGCAGGTTCCTCATGAGCACGATTAAGTGTTCTGGAATTCCCATTCTTCGCAATGTCATCCATAATTTGTTATGATCCACAGAGTCAAATGCCTTTTTTGCAGTCAATTAAGCACAGGTAAACATCTTTCTGATATTCTTTGCTTTCAGCCAAGATCCACCTGACATCAGTAATGATATCCCTCATTCTAAGTCCTCTTCTGAATCTAACCTGAGTTACTGACAGCTCGTTATCAATATACTGTTGCAACTGTGTTTGAATTATTTTCAGCCAAATTTTATTTCAGAAAGCTGGTGGTTCAAACCCACTAGCCACTCCTTTGAAGGAAGTTTGGGCAATCTACTTCCATAGTGATACCACCTCGGAAACCCAAGGAGGGTTCACTATGAGTCACGTCCAACTCAATGGCACATAACAACAAGAACATTAATGATATCGTTCAATAATTTCCACATTTTGTTGAATTATTTTTCTTTGGAATGGGCACAAATATGAATCACTTCCAGTCAATTGACCAGGTGGCTGTCTTCCAAACTTCTTGCCATAGATGAGTAAGCACCTCCCACATTGCATCCATTTGTTGAATCATCTCAACGGTAGGCCTTCTATTTCTGTAACCTTGTATTTCACCAATTGCTTCAGTGCATCTTGTCCTTCTTCCTTCAATACAATTGGTCCTTAATCGTATGTTATCTCCTTAAATGTTTGAATGTCTACCAATTGTTTTTGGTACAGTGACTTTATGTATTCCTTCCACGTTCCTTTGAAGCTTCCTGCATCATTCAATATTTTGTTTGTAGAATCCTACAATATTGCTACTCGAGGCTTGAATTTTTATTCAGTTCTATCAGCTTGAGAAATGCTGAGTGTATTCTCCCTTTTTAGTTTCCTAACTCCAGGTTTTTCACATTTCATTATAATACTTTATTTTGTTTTCTTGAGCCACCCTTTAATATATTCTGTTTAAATCTTGTATTTCATTATTTCATTATCTACTCTATTGTCAAGGGCAAGTTTCAGAGCCTCTTCTGACATCCATTTTGGCCTTTTCTTCCTTTCTTGTCTTTGTAATTACATTTGCTTTCTTCATGTATGATATTCTTGTTGTCATTCCACAACTCATCTGGTCTTTGGTGATTGGTTCACATGGACTTATTTTAATTTTCTTCAACTTCAACTTGAAATTGCATCTGAGCAGATGATATTCTGTTCCATAGTCCTCTTCTGGCCTTGGTTTGATAACAACATTGAGCCTCTCAATTTCCTCTTTCCACAGATGTAGCTGATCTGATTCCTGTGTATTCCACATGGTGAGGTCTGCATGTATAGATAGCCACCATATATGTTGAAAAAAGGTATTTGTAATGAATAAGTAGTTGGTCTTGTAAAATGCTATCATTTGGTCTTTGGCATCATTTCTCTCACCAAGGACATATTTTCCAACTACTGATGATTCTTCTTTGTTTCCAAGTTTCACATTCCATACACAGTAATTATCAATACATCTTGAGCATGTTTTCAAAAGTTGGTAAAGATCTTCAATTTCTTCATCCTTAGCTTAATAGTTTGTGAATATATATGAATAATAATAGTATTAACTGATCTTCCTTGTAGGCATATAGGTATTATCCTATCACTGACAGCACTGTACTTCAGGATAGATCTTGAAACAATTTTTTTTTTTTTTTTTTGATGATGAATGAAACACCAATCCTCTTCAATTTGTCATTCTTGGCATAGTAGACCATATGATTGTGTGATTGAAAAT
>NW_006922275.1:220113-230334 GCF_000298275.1 Orycteropus afer afer | reverse complement strand
TTTTTGATGATGAATGAAACACCAATCCTCTTCAATTTGTCATTCTTGGCATAGTAGACCATATGATTGTGTGATTGAAAATGGCCAATACCAGTCCATTTCAGCTCACTAATGCCTACGATATTGATCTTTATGTCTTTTCTTTCATTTTGACAACTTCTAGTTTTCACAGATATGCAATATCTTTGAATATTCCACATTCTGATTATTAATGAATGTTTGCATCTATGTCTTCCCATTTTAGGCCACATCCCATCAGAAAATGAAGGTCCCAGAAACTTTACTCCATCCACAACATTAAAATTGACTCTATTTTGAGGAGGTAGCTCTTCCTCCATTGTAATTTGAGTACCTTCCAACCAAGGTCTCTTCTTCCAGCACTATATCAGACAATGTTCCATGGCTATTCATAAAATTTTCCAATAATCTGTCAGAAAGTGTGTCATTGCTATTTATAAGTTTTCTCTAATTGTTCATAATTATTAGATTCAGATTAAAAATTTTGGCAAGGGCAGTGTATTGATTATACCATGTATTTGATATTGTATCACTTCAGGAGGCACATATAGTCAGAATGTACACTATTGATGATATTAGGTTTGATAATTTAGTTAACATGACTATTTTTCAGATATTTCTATTACAATTTTCCCTTTGTAAAAAAAAATACTTCTTTGTTTTCTCAAAGAATTAAATTTCATACTTTAAAGCAGTGAAAGAAAAAAAAATGTTTTACTGAGTTCAAGCTGGGTTAAAAACAAAACAAAACAAAAAAACACCTCACTGCCCTTGAGTCAATTCGAGTCATAGCAACTGTCTGGGTTTGTGAGACGGTATCTCTAGGGAAGTAGATTTGCCCAGTCTTCCTTCCAAGGAGTGGTTATCAGTCAGATGCCTTAAGCACTATGCTACCAGAGCTCCCTCAAGCTGCGTAGCACTAACTAAAAATACAAACTCTGCTTTTCAAGCAGAGAGGATTTATATGCATAAGGAACAAAGGAAATGTAGAGAATTAATGATTGATCATAGATAAGATCAGCTTCAGATTGAAATCCTTTGAAATCTAAAGGTCACTTGGCTATCAGGCAGCAAGTTATTACTTAGGTGAGTGACATCAGCTGGTTTGGTTATACATGATTGCAGTCATGAACACATTTTTCATGGAAATGAATTGTTTACATCTTGACATATTCTTCCCGTGTGTCATATTTTGGTTCTCTTGAACAAGAGGCAGGAGCTCTGGTGGTGTAGTGCCTAAGGCATTTGGCTACTAGCCAGAAGGCTGGCAGTTCAAACCTACCAGCCACGCCTCAAAATGAAGGTTGGGCAATCTACTTACATAGTGATACTGCCTCAGAAACCCAAGTAGGGGTAGCTATGAGTCAGATCTGACTCCACAGAAGTGGTTGCATTGTTGCATTGTGAACAAGAGGCAAAGCAGAAGCCCAAGGTTGAAAGTTTAGCATTTTCCTTTTGACTGGAAGACTATAATTCCTGTAACTTAAGGGAAATATCAGATTACCCAATAAGCAAGGCAAACACTGGGTTACTTGTGCTTACTTACTAATCTGTAGTGAACAATTTCATGTTTTTTCACCACATCAAATATTCTGCTTCTAGGTATGGCTGACATCGGTCTCTCTCTCACATCACCTTCCTACAGAATCAAATCCTCTTCAAATTTATAATCCCTGATAGGAATGGAGTACCCAGTAAGCTTAATTGTGCTCACATAGTAATTCTCATTCTTCTCAGTGTTATCCACAATTTGTTATGATCCACACAATCAAGTGCTTTTGCATAGTCGTAAAACACAAGTAAACATTTTTCTGGTATCTTTGCTTTGAGCCAAGATCCATCTGACATCAACAATGATATCCCTTGTTCTACATCCTTTTCTGAATCCAGCTTGCACCTCTGGAAGTTCTCTGTCAATACACTGCTGCTGCTCTGTCTGTGGTCCCCTGACTTCTCAGAACTTTCATTGAGTAATAATAAAGTTTGAGCTGAGCAGTCCTCAGTAAAAATACAAAGCACTCTGACATTCAAACAGAGAGAAGGGTCTATATGCATAGGGAACAAAGGAAAGGTAGGAGGTCAATGATTGGTTGCAAATAAGATCAGCTTCATCTTAAATTCCTTGAAATGTAAACGTTGACCACTTGGGTAGGAGGGAATTACTACCTAGTTATTGGCAGAGTTGTGCCAGCTGATTTGGTAATACCTCATTGCAGTCATAACAATATTTTTCCTGGGAACAAATTGTTTATTTACATCTTGACATATTCTTCCCACGATCAAATGGTTTACACCCTAACCTTTTGCTGCTGGGAATTAATATTGGTCTTTACATTCTTGTCTGACATAAGTGTTTCCAGTTTGCAACTTTTCCAAGTTTGGCATTTCAAACCCACAAAATTGCATAATGAGAGAAAGCCCTGGCAATCTGCTTCTGTAAATATTACTGCTAGGAGAACCCTATCAAGCAGTTCTACTCTATAATATATGGGATTATCATGAGTGGAAATCGACTTGATGGAATAATTATCAGTGACAAGCATATGTCACATGGGAAAAGAAGAAATAAATGAGAAAATCTATTGATTGTCTTAAAAATTCTTGCTATTTAAACTAATTTACATAAATTAAAATTTCGTATAATCAAATGATATAATAAGCAAAATTTGGTAACATTCTGGGTCTTATAATAGTATGTTGTTAATTCCTAGAGAAAAAGTAGTAATAAAAAATTAGTCTTAAATAAAGTATGTAGAAAACATTATAAGTGAATTGTTGATTGTATGCTTTTCACAGAATCACTTAATAACTTAACTTGTATTGGGTAATTATCTAGACTGTTGTTGCTGTTATGTGCTGTTGAGTAGGCCCCAACTCATAATGACCCCTCCTTGGGTTGCTGAGGCAGTATCATTACGGAAGTAAATTGCCCAACCTTCCTTCTGAGGAGTGGCTGGTGGGTTTGAATCACCAGCCTTCTGGTTAGCAGTCAAGGGCCTTAGGCACTATGCTCCCATTTACCATTTTGGAAACTGAAAGAACTAACAGATCTGTCCTGGAGGAAGTGCCGGCAAAATGCTCCTTGGAAGCGAGAATGGCCAGACTTCATCTCCCCTACTTTGGTCATGTAGTCAGAAGAGACCATTCCCTGGAGAAGGATGACATGCTTGGTAAGGTAGACGGTTGACAAAAGAGGGGAAGGCCTTCAACAAGATGGATTGACATGGTGGGTTCGACAATAGGCTCAAGTATAGCAAGGATCCTGAGCTGGCAGTGAGCTGGTGGGATTGGGTGGTGTTTCGTTCTGCTGTACATGGGGTCGCTATGAGTCAGAAATGACTCGACAGCACCTAACAACAACAACACTCCCATTTTAATATGCTCATATTACCTCTTTTAAGCCTGTTTCACGTTAGAAATATTCACCGTACATTCCCCAAAATTGTATTTATATCTCCTCTTACTCATTTACTTTTTCCCTATAGGAAATTGCTGTGCTGTGTGTCTTCACTCAAACCCACTGCCATTGTGTTGATTCTGACTCATAACCATCCTCAATGGGTTTCCTAGGTGGTAAATCTTTACTGACGTAGATTGCCCCATCTTCTTACCATGGAGCTGCTGGTGGGTTTGAACTGTCAACCATCTGGTTAGCAGTCAAATGCCTTAGGCACTCTATCATCAGAGCTCCTTGTGTCTCCACATAATCAATATTAAATTAAGATGGCAAAGTCAACTTCATCCCCTTTTAATTATCTTTCACTAGTTTAATTATTTAGTTTTATGGTATACATATATCTCAGATGACTATCTTTCTCTCTGAGGCTCAGAATGGTGGTGGATCTATAATCTATGGAATTCCAGCACAGGGGCAGGGCACAAGAGCATGGTGGAACCTTCTGCTGAGTCTTTATGATTCTTCTTGAAAATGGTACATGTCACTTCCACTCACATTTCATTGGTCAAAGCAAGTGATATTACCAAACTTGGATGGATGCAATATAGAGGGGTCCAGTAGGGTAAAGCTTGAGTGTTTTGACACTGATGCATATTACACTCATATGCAAGTTTTCAAACAGTGCTGCTTTAATTTACTAACCTACTATTCACTTTAGAAATTTTGTCCCTTACCTCTATATCTATACAAAAATTTCTCCTGCTCAGGTCAACTCCACATTGACATTTCTAATGAACATTTTTTTTTTGTCCTGATTTTTTATTATTATCATTATTATTATTATTATTATTATTATTATAGTTTGGGTGAAAGTTTACAGAGAAAACAGCAGTTCATATACACTTTGTCTCATGACATTGACTGCAATTTCCCACAATGCAATAGCTCTCTTCCCACTTCCTCTCCACAGTTACCTCCTCCCTGTGTCCTTCCCTCCCATGCATTCCTGACACACGTCTCCCTGTGCATACATAGCCCTTCTATTCTCCCATGATTGATTTCTCCAAGGAATGTATATCTACCTAAAGTAAATGTTCAGTTCATATTCCTGTCTTTTCTTTGGCTGGAAGCCACAGGAATGGGTTCATTTCCAGACCTAAAGGGCAGGTAGGTGCTATAGTGTCAGCGGTTTCATCAGGCTCTATCAGACCAGTAAATTTGGTCCCTTTTTATTTTTTTGTGATTTTTAGTTTTGTTCCACATTTTTCTCCCACTCTATCCAGGATCTCCAACATAGATCCCCTCTGAGTGGTTGACAGTGGTAGCTGGGCACCATCTAGTTCTTCTGGTCATATAGTCATATAGGCTGAGGATCGCATGGCCTATCAGTTCCATGGACTAATTGTTTCCATGTGTGTTTGGTGTTTTTCATTCTTCTTTGCCCTGGATGAGGAGAGAACCATCATTGTATCTAGATGGCAGCTTGCAAAATTTTAAGATCCCAGTCACTACTTGCAAAAAGGAAGATGTGGAACAATGTTTTTGTGTGGTATCTTATGCCAATTGAGCTTGATATCCCCTGCATGTCCTGATATTTTTGATCTTTAAGAAGCTTTCAAACTCCCCACTCCCTTCTAATTCTCTTTTTCCTTTTGACATTTGTTTTATCTGTTGTTGTTAGGTGCTGTTGAGTCAACTCTAACTCAAAGTGACCCTATGTACAACAGAATAAAACACTGCCCAACCCTGTGGCAGCCTCACCATCCTTGCTATACCTGAGCCTATTTTGATTGAGCCACTATATCATTCCAAGTCATTGAGAGTGTTTTCCTTTTTGCTGACCATCCCCATTACCAAGCATGATATCCTTCTCCAGAAAATGGTCCCTTCTGACAACATTACCATAGTAGGCGAGATGAAGTCTGGCTATTCTCGCTTCCAAGGAATATTCTGGCTGCACTTCATCCAGGACAGATTTGTTTATCTTTCTGGCAGTCCATAATGATTTCAGTATTCTTCATCAACACCAAAATTCAAAGGGATCAATTCTTCTCCTGTAGTCTTAATCATTGCACAACTTTCACATGCATAAGAGGTTATTGAAAATACCATTGCTTTGGCTTGGGGCACCTTAGTCTTCAAAGAGACATCTTAGCTCTTCAGCACTTTAAAGAGATTTTCTGCAGCAGATTTATCCAGTACAATTGGTCATCTGATTTCTTGGCTGCTGCTTCCATTGGTGTCGATTGTGGAAACAAATAATAGGAAATCTTTGACAACTTCAATCTTTTCTCCATTTATCATTATGCTGTTTATTGGTCCAGTTGTGCAGATTTTCATTTCCTTTATGTTGAGATGTAATCCGTACTGTAGACTATAGTCTTTAATCTTCATCAGTAAGTTCTTCAAGTCATCTTCACTTTCAGCAAGCAAGGTTGTGTTGTCTGCATATCTCAGTTGTTAATGAGTCTTCCTCCAATCCTAATGCCACATTCTTCTTTGTATAGTCCAGCATCTTGGATTATTTGCTCAGCAAATGTATTGAATAAATATGGTGAAAGGATACAGTCCTGACACACTCCCTTCCTGATGTTAAACCATGCAGTATTCCTTTGTTCTGTTTGAAGAGCAGCCTCCTGGTCTATGTACAGGTTGCTCATGAGCACAAGTAAGTGTTCTGGAATTCCCATTCTTTGGAATGTTATCTATAATTTATTATGATCCACACAGCTGAATGCTTTTGCATAGTCAATAAAAAGTAAATATCTTTCTGTTCTTTGCATTCACCCAAGATCCATCTTACATCAGCAATGATATCCCTTGTTCTATGTCCTCTTCTGAATCCATCTTTCATTTCTTCAAGTTCCCTGTCAATATACGGCTGCAACTGTTTTTGAATTATCTTCACCACAATTTTACTTTAGTGTGATATAAATGATATTGTTCAATAATTTCTACATTCTGTTGGATCACCATTCTTTGAAATGGGCTCATATTTGGATCTCTTCCAGTCAGTGGTTAGGAAGCTATCTTCCAAATTTCTTGGCATAGACGAGTGTCTCCAGTGAAGTATCTATTTTCTGAAACATCTCATTGGGTATTCTGTAAATTCCTGGAGCCTTATTTTTCATCAATTCCTTCAGTGCAGCGTCAACTTCTTGATCATATGCTACCTCCTGAAATAGTTAACTATTGACCACTATTTTTGGTACAGTAACTCTGTATTCCTTCCATCTTCCTGTAATGCTTTCTGCCCATAAAATCTTTCAATAGTGCAACTTGAGGCTTGAATCTTTTCTTCAGTTTTTAACTTGAGAAGTACTGACTGTGTTCTTCCTTTTCCATTTTCTAACTCCAGGTCTTTGCATATTTCATTGTAATAATTGATTTTGTCTTCTCACACTACTCTTTGAAATCTTCTGTTCAGCTCTTTTATCTTTCATTTCTTCCATTTGCTCTAGCTACTCTCCATTCAAGAACAAGTTTCCGACTCTCTTACATCCATTTTGTTTTTTTCTTCCTTTCCTATCTTTCTAATGAACTTTTGCTTTCTTCACGGATGATATTCTTGATGTCATCCCATAATTCATCTGGTTTTCAGTCATTGTTGTTCAATGAGTCAAGTGTATTCTTCAGATGGTCCCTAAACTCAGGTGAGATATAATCTAGGTCATATTTTGGCTCTCATGTACTTGTTTTTAATGCCTTCAACTTTAATTTGAAGTTGCATATGAACATTTGATGGTCTATTCCACAATCAGCTCCTGGCCTTGTTTTGGCTGAAGATAATTAGGTCCTTCATCTCCTCTTTCCACAGTTGTAATCAATCTGATTCATGTGTATTCCATCTGGCAAGGTCCGTGTGTATAGCTGCTGTTTATGTTGTTGGAGCTTTGGTAGCTTAGTGTCTAAGGCACTTGACTGCTAACTAGAAGGCTGGTGGTTCAAGCCCACCAGCCACTCCTCGGTAGGAAGGTTGGGTAATCTACTTTTGTAGTGATACTGCCTTGGAAACCCAAGGAGGGGTTGCTTTGAGTCAGGTCTGACAACAGCACATAACAACAACATGTTGTTGGAAAAAAAGTATTTGCAATGAATAAATCTTTGATCTTGCAGAATTCTATCATGAGATATCTGGCATGTTTTCTATCACCAAAGCTATTCTGTCCAACTACTCGTGTTTCTTCTTTCTTGCCAACTTTTGCATTCCCATCTCCAGTAATCATCAGTACATCTTGATTTCATGCTTGGTCAATTTCAGACTGCAGAATTTGGTAAAAATCTTCAATTTCTTCAGTTTTGGCTTTGGTGGTTGGTGCATAAATTTGAATAATAGTAGTATTAACTGGTCTTCTTTGTAGGTGTATGGGTATTATCCTATCACTGACAGCATTGAGCTTCAGGATAGATCTTAGATCATTCTTTGTGACGATGAATGCCTCACCATGACTCTTTGTCATTCCTAGCACAGGAGATCATATGTTTGTCTGATCTCAAAATGGACAAAATTAGACCATTTCAGTTCACTAATGCCTAAGATATTGATCTTCCTGTGTTCTATTTCATTTTCGAGAACTTCCAATTTTCCTAGATTCATACTTCATACATTCCATGTTCCAGTTATTAATGGATGGTTGCAGCTGTTTCTTCCCACTTTGAACCTTATCACTTCAGTAAATGGAGGTCCTGAAAGTTTTCCTCCATGTACATCACTAAGGTCAACTCTACTTTGAGGAGGCATCTCTTCTCCAATGATATTTTGAGTACCTTCTTACCTGAGGGGCCCATCTTCCTAGACTATATCAGACAATGTTTCAGGGGTATTCATAAAATTTTCTATTAATATATCAGACAGGGTTTCACCACCATTCATAAGATTTTCAGTAGCCAATTCTTTCAAATATAAATGTTCCCATCTTTCTTACCAGTTTGTGTTAGTCTGGAAGCTCCACTGAAACCTGTCTACAATAGGTGACCCTGCTGGTATTTGAAATACTTGTAGCAGAGCCTCAAGCCTCACAGCCACCATAGTATGACAAACTGACAAATAGTTAATTTAGTTATCTAGCACCACAGTACAACAAACTACCATACAAGTGGTTGTTTTTGTTATCTAGTGGTGCTACAATAGAAATACCACAATTGAATAGCTTTAACAAATAAATTCATTCCCTCACTGTTTAGGAGGATAGAAGTCTAAATTCATGGTGCCAGTTTTGGGGAAAGGCTTTATATATATCAGCTCAAAGTTTATGAGGAAGCATCTGTGGCCCTTGCCTTCCATGGAGATCTCAAAGCATCTTGGCCTCAATCTTCCCTGGGTCTGGGAGGTTCTCATCATGGGCATCCTATGTCCAAAGGATGTGATCTGCTCCCAACTGTTCTTTCTTAGTACTTGTTGGTCCTCTCTACTCTTCTCACGTCTCTTACCATTTATCTTACAAGAGCTAAATGGTGATGCAGTCCACACACCAGGGAAATTTCCCTTACATCAGATCAGGCCTATGACCTTAGTTAAGACATTGCATTGCACCCTAATCTTCTTACAGTTGATTGGGTGATCACATCAGAACACATCATTGGGGATGGTTACATAATTTCATATTACATTACTGCAAAAATACATCTTTACATGACTGCAAAACCATTGAGAACCATCTCCTAGCCATATTGACACATATTTGTTGGGGAATAATTCAATTCATGACAACATTCAAGACTCCCAACTCTAGTAATTACAAGTAACAGTTACTCCTAATTCTCTTAGTTTTTTTTTTTTTTTTTCTGTCTCATTTGCTACCTCCTTCTCCTTTATCTGTCTTCTGAATGTTTTAATAACTCAGGGTTCAGCCAAAGTCTCTTTTTTATTGTTATTTTTAATCTCTCCCTACATGATCTTGTCCATTTTTATGGCTTCAGATTCCCTCTATATACTGGAAACTCTCAAGTGTATATCTTCAACCCTGACCTCTCTCATGAGCTCTATCCAATTGTATAACCTACAGGCATCTGAAATATAAGACGTGTCCTTATAAACACATGATTTCTTCTCTACTCAAATTTGTGTCTCTTTAGATTACATCATTTTGCTTGATACTATCTCCATCCTTTCAGGTCATTGTAGCCAATGATCAAGACCTTATTCTTCAAAAACTTTCTTATCCTCATCTTTTATACAAGCTCACCAAAATTTTTTGTTGATTCTAATAGCAATATGTATATATCTGAAATCCATCCATTTCTCATCATCTCCACTTTAACTACACAAGCTATCTTTCTATGTCATCTAGTTCACCACAATTGGTTTTGAACTGTGTCTCCAGCTCTACATTTGCTTGCTTCCAGTCCATTCTTTACAGAGCAGTCAGAGTAATATTTTCAAAACATTTGCACTTCTCTGCTTAAAACCCTTCAAGTGCTTTTCATTATCAAAATCTAAATATCTTAACTTGACCCACAAGACCCTGCCTGAACCTGGCCTTTGGTTATATTCTTATCAACTACCCACAAGCCACACTGTCTTTCTTTCAGTTTCTGAGGATTCTGAGTTCTTTCCTAATTTTAAAATACACCTCCTTACTATGCCTAATATCTAAATCCATTTAATCTTAGTTTAATAATCATTTCCTTAGAAAGACTTTTCCTAACACCTTCAACTAAATTTATGTTTATTCTACAATTTCTATTTGTTCTCTCTCATAGTAATATTGGGAGCTCTGGTAGCATAGTGGCTAAGACACTTGCCTGCTAACCAGACGGCTGGCGGTTCAAATCCACCAGCCACTCCTCGGAAGGAAGGTTGGGCA
>NW_006922275.1:207838-219968 GCF_000298275.1 Orycteropus afer afer | reverse complement strand
ATATATATATTACACACATATATATGGGAGCTCTGGTAGCATAGTGCCTAAGGCACTTGACTGCTAACCAGAAGGCTGGTGGTTCAAACCCACCAGCCAATCCTTGGAAGGAAGACGGGGCAATCTACTTCTGTAGTGATACTGCCTTGGAAATCCAAGGATGGGTTGCTCTGAGTTGGGTCCGACTCTACGGCACAAAAGAGCAACAACAAAATCTATATCTATATCTAAATCTCTATCTATCTATCTATCTATCTATCTATCTATCTATCTATCTATGTGTATGGATTTCTTTTATCATTTTAGAAGCCATACCTATGACTGACTGAAAGGTGTACCCTACCATTGGCATAAGAAAAAAGTAAGGTTAAGGAAATTTTACACCAGCCTCCTTTCTAGATCACTTCCTAAATACTTGGGGCAAGGCCCCTGCCTCAACAGCTCTGTGTCTGCTTATAGATTCGTCACTTGGGTTTGTGAGTGAGGCTGGAGCTAAGGAGTGAGAAAAAAATGATGGGAGGCCAGTGTCTTCCATTTTACTCTTGCTTTGGGCCCTGGAAATGTGAAAGGCAGTTCTACCCTAGGTGTTCCTATTTCAATCATAGATTTAATGACCTCAGCAATCTATTTCTTTTTGTTTTGTGTTTCTTAAAAAAACATTTAAATTTTTAATTTTTATTGTGAAAATATGTACTTCAAAATATACACCAATCCAACAATTTCAACATTTATTTATTTATTTATTTATTTTACTTCTGAATTCCTTTTCCCTCCATCTCCTGATAACTATTTAGTCTTTTGTCTGAGTAGGTTTACCCATTCCAGATTGTTCATATAAGTGAGATCATACAGCATCTGTCCTTTTTTGTCTGGCTTATTTCATTTAGCAAGTGAAAGTAAGTAAAGATTTAGTTAAATATAAAAGTATATGTAATCTTATTTCAGTCTTATAACAACCTAAAAGTATAGAAGGAAGCTTTTCAATTTCTAATAAATGGAGGCTCAGAGTTTAAGTAATGTCACAGGGATTTAAAACAATATCTGAATGGCTTAAAGAGCTATTTCATTAAACCATGCTGCCAAATGTGGAGAGATTGCTGCAAATCTGTTCAATGTTATCCTTTCATCCCACATAATCCAATTTAGTTGACCTATAATGTTTTATAGGGAGCTCTGATGGTGTAGTGCCTAAGGCATTTGACTGCTAACCAGAAGGCTGGCGGTTCAAACGCACTTGCTACTCCTTGGAAGGAAGGTTGGGCAATCTACTGCCATAGCGATACTGCCTTGGAAACCCAAGGGAGGGGGTTGTTATGAGTTGGATCCGAATCAATGGCAGTAGTTTTTTTTTTTTTTTTTTTTAATCATGTTTTATAAATAGTGAGAGAATTAGCCTAAAAAGATAAATTATGAATAAAGTGACATTTTATATTAGATAAAATTCACATACTCAAGTATACACATTTTCTGATCTTTGTTTTAAAATAGATATTAAGCTATTACAAATCCACAAAATGTTGAGTATACAAACATAAGAAAATAACTGAAAATAAATGGTTAAACTAAATTCACATCAAAGATATCGTAAAATTAATGATCTTAAGTTATTTTGTGGGAGCTCTGGTAGCATAGTGGCTAAGACACTTGCCTGCTAACCAGACGGCTGGCGGTTCAAACCCACCAGCCACTCCTCGGAAGGAAGGTTGGGCAATCCTACTTCCGTAGTGATACTGCCTCGGAAACCCAAGGAGGGGTCGCTATGAGTCGGGGCCGACTCGACGGCACATAACAACATAACAACAAGTTATTTTGTGGACACATAGCATGAAACACTCTTAAAATTAATTTAACAAGAACTTTGCAGTACAATAAGCAAATCAAAAGATAGGAGTTTCATAGTATGTATCCATTAAAAACATATATTGATATATGTGCTTATTAATGTGGTGAAAAAACTGTAGCATGATGTCACTTTTCTTTTTAGATATTGATGAAGAGGTGTGTAAATATAGTAACTATATTTGTAGTAGGGGTGCTGTCTTCATCCAGATTGTCTGAATATGAATGGAAAACCTGTAAGACTACCAAAATTCTATCTGAAAGAAGACCTAAACCACTGCCATTGAGTTGATTCCGACTCATAGTGACCTTATAGGGGAGAGTAGAACTGCCCCATAGGCTGCAGATCTTTACAGAAGCAGACAGCTAGATCTTTCTCCCACAGGGGGGCTGATGGGTTGGAACTACCAACATTTGGATTAGCAGTGGAGTGCTTAACCATACACAGGCAGGTCTAGGGACCTATTTATCATCAGGGTTGTTGTTGTTGCTGTTGTTATGTGCCGTGGAGATTTCCCAGGCAGTATCACTACGGAAGTAGATTGTGCCATCTTCCTTCCATATCATCAGGGTAGGGAGAGTCAAAAACAATAAAGTTATTAAAGAAACAAGCTATAAGTTTTTTTCAGGGAATGGCAATTCCGACGCACACAGTGCTGTTGGTATTCAGTATTTCTCTTCCAGTTTCATCATCTGAACTTATGATATGGATTGGGAGTGTGGATAACAATTAAAGCAGAAACTTTATATTTTCAAAACATCAACACTGTAAATGGAAAAGTTTCAAACTGGAGGCAATTTTGTCCCCCATATGAATGATCAAGTCAACGTGTATTTCCAGGAAGCAGAAGGTCAGAATGGAAACCGTTTAGTCATGTGAAAAATGTGTCAAGATGTAAACTATTTGTTCTCAGAAAAATATCTTCATGACTGCAATTATGTATAATATAACCTATGGATGCTGCTCACCTAAGTGGTAACTCACTCTCTCCTAGCTAAGGGGCTTACCTTTACATTTCAAAGGACTTTAAGCTGAAGCTGATCTTATCTATAATCAGTCATTAAACCACTACCTTTCCTCTGTTCTTGAATGGTAGAGTGGTTTGTAATTTTACTTAGTGCTGCCCAGCTTGAGCTATTGTGGTTGTTGGGAGCCACTGAGTCACTTCTGACTCGTAGGGACCTTATGTACAGCAGAAAGAAACACTGCCTGGTCCTGTGTCAGTCCTCACAGTCTTTGCTAGGCTTGAGACCATTATTGCAGCCATCATGTCAGACCCTCACTGAGGATCTTCTTCTTTTTCCCTGTGTAAAACTCCTTTTCTTTTGTTCTTAACAAAGTCTGAGATTTTGCTATTTGACAAGGTTAGTAGTTGAGCATAAATCTTACAGTAGCCTAATTGTGTTTTACAACAAAAAATTGACTAGAGAGATTTAGATTCTTTGATAATTTGTCTTAGGCTTAAAAATATCAAGCATTTTCCATTGGAAGAATTTTTAAGGAACAAGGAGTTCTGGTGGCAAAGTGCCTAAGGCATGTCATTGCTAACCAGAAGGCTGGCAGTTCAAACCCACCAGCCATTCTTTGGAAGGAAGATTGGGCAATCTACTTTCATAATGATACCACTTTGGAAACCCAAGGAGAGGTCTCTATGAGTTGAATCTGACTCCAGGGCAGTGAGTTTGGTTTGGTTTTGGTATGTTATTTTACTGAATAGCGCTGTGATAGTAACTTTCTAAAAACATTTCTATGTAATCTGCTTCCTCTGATTTAAAGGAAAGTGTTTCTAGAGATGTGATTCTATAAAGCTGACATGTTGGTATTCCGATGTTCTTTCCCACCAGTAACTTTCCTGTCATACTCACTTGGTTATCAAGTTTTGTTTTGTTTTTTTTTTTTTTTTTAATAACATAGTTAGTAGTGCAAGCTTATCCACTTAGTAGAAAATCATGCTATGTGCTTTCTACTTCATACATCATCACCAGCAATAAAAAAAAAAAAAAAAAAAAAAACAACCCAAAAACCTGAGATCATGATGTCGCTGGCAGCATTTTTGACACTGCATTAGGTGGAATGAAATTGAACTTGCTTTCTGGAATTTCACAGCTCAGCATTGATGATAATAGTGCAATTGTTTTTTCTTCTGTGAAATAAGAAGACCTGATTTCTATAGTTACCAAGCTGAATGTATGTGCAGTGAGAGAATGCTATTTTAAGTCTGAAAGAGAATTTTTCTTACTACATCTCTACTTTTGAAGTAATATACTTTATTCAAGATGATAGAATTTGCAATGCTGTTATTGATCATGGAGAGTTTAGGTTTATAAAAAATGATTAGTTTATACAGGTTACACGTGAGAAGCCTAAATTCAATTATTTTATTATATTTGATAAGTAGGACAAGGTTTGCTTGTCTCACTTACTTCTTTCTATTCTCATTTCTGGATGAAAATCATGTTTTATTGTTGTTTAGGGAATAATTGCATATAATCAATATATGCAATGAAATCTTTTGAGAAGTTGCTACAAGAGGATCTTAATGGTTTATATTTCCACATTGTCACAAGGATAATATCAGGATATGGGTTATGGGATGAGAGAAGGGAGGACAAAAGGATGAGGAAAATAGGGGAGGATAAGCAGGAGGAAACCAGACAGTAAAAGGAGATTATGGGAGCCTGGTCTTGAATCTGTACATATTGAAAGATAATCCAAGAGGAAATGTATGTTTTACATATATGTTTGTAATTAATGTGCATTAATGATTAACAAGTAATAAGATGGCTTATTCATTAGTTATTTTCCAGTATTGGACAATGCTTGTAGGTAGGCATAATGGAGTAGCTGTATATGCAAGTAATTCAGGTATCCAGAGTGTTGAATTGAGCAAAAACTAGGTAACACAAGTGATAAATTAAGCAATATATATATATATTCCAGTTCTTCTGCTTCAGGCATCCACTATCTGACACAATCTCCCTGATACAGGTATGTAGGTATGCAAGAATAGGTTGAAATAGCTGTATATACTCATTCTTTACAAAGCAATTTAGAAATTGAAGTAAATGTAGGTCATAACTACACATAACTGGATCACTAGACATCTCTGAATTCCTTTAAATATCTTTATGGAAAGCAATTATGTCCTTGATGAAGAAAAGAATATACACAATTTCCTTAAGCAGCTAGGAAAGTTTACCATCCTCACATTTTTTTTTTTTTTTTTTGAGAAATAAGTGATATATTTATATAATGCATGCTGCAATACTTCCATAAGGGAAGTGCTTAAAAAGGAAGCCATTATTACTATTCTTTATTTACAAAACATGACATCTGGAGTGTTGAACTTTTTACTATTTATTAATGTGCTCTGATGCTATGAATTGTGTGTGATGATCTACACACATATATATATAAATGAATAAATTAGGTTTACTATGATGAAGTTAGTGAAGTAATATTTCCCTTGGAGTATTCTATAGAGTCCTGGAGAGCAGCCACATACAGTTATGCTGATTGTGCACTGTATCAACGTACACATTTGAGGAGAGTGAGAAGGGGCTTAAAGGCAGCATCTGTGCATTGGCATGAGCTGAATTTTCTGAGAAGTAGTCTTTTCATTTTTTTTTTTTTTCAATGTGTGTTTTTCTGGTTACCCAGTGCCACTATGACAGAAATTACCACAAATGGGATGGCTTTTAACAAACAGGAATTTGTTCTCTTACAATTTTAGAGGCTTTAAGTCTGAATTCAAAGTGGCAGGCTAGGGGCTAGTTGAAAGCCCCTTGAGCGTGGGTTTCAGTTCTGCTTCCTGCTCCTGGCCCACTGGAGCTAGAGGCTTTTTTTCATTCAGACAGCTGTTGGCTGCTGAGGCTGACAAACCCAAGGTCGACAAAGACAAAAGCACTGTCCCAATGTTACCAAACAACACGTCAGGCCATTAATTCAAGTCCAGAAGTCCCAAGATCAGCAGGTCATGGCAGGCTGCTGACCATGACTTGGCTACATGCAGGGTTCAAGCATGCCAAAAAGCTAGAGACCTTTCCCAAAGCTTCACCTTATATACAAGAAGCAGACCACATTCCTAAAGCAGCCACTCAGCTGCTTGTGGTAGATCCCACCATGAAGTTGACTGCCAGTCTCATCATGGGGAATAACTACCACCAGCTGCTTAGCCAAGTTGACACACAACCTTAACTACCACATAAATCAAGTTGCCTTGAAGACTAATAGTGATACTCTCTATGAAATTAAGGGGGGAAAAAAATCTCAAATATCCTTTTTTAGCATGAACTGGAATCATAAGAATCCTAGATTTATGCTAGACAAAATTTTACATGTATAGTTGAGAAAATTACAGTTATTTTTTATCTCCAGAATATTCATACTCATCAGGAAGTTTGGTTTATTTTCCATCTATATGAATTGAGAGGAAACTGGGGAAAAATTGATTTTCATTTATTACATGATTGCATTTTTGAATTATTGGAGCATTTTATTATAGTGATGGTTTTGATATATTGATTAGCTAATATTTTCTGACTTATTTTTTCTAAAATTTTTTATTGAGATTTTGGTGAAAGTTTACAGAGTAAATTTGTTTCCCATTCAATAATTCATACATATTTTCTTTCATAACATTAATTGTAGTTCCCACAATGTAACAAGTCTCTTCTCAGTTCTCATTCTTCTCACTTCCTCTTTGTGGTATCCTTCTTTCCTATGCATTCCTGCTTTCCGAGCTTTCTGTGAAAATGCTGCCATTCTGATCGCCCATGATTGATTGATCTAAGGAGTGCATCTCCCATTTATAACTACTGTTCACCTGGTAGGCCTATTTTTTACTGAAGGTTGAGCCATGAGAGTGATTTCAATTCCAGGCCCAAAGGATGCATAGGGATCAGAATCTTTGGGGTTTCACCAGGCTCTATCAGACCAGTAAGCTTAGTCGTTTTCATGATTTTGAGTTTTGTTCCACATTTTTCTCCCACTCTATTCAGGATTTCCAATTTTGATCTCTTTCCAGTGGTTGGCAGTAGTAGCTGGGTACCATCTAGTTCTTCTGGTCTCAGGGTCATGTCGGCTGAGGTTCCCCTGGTGACTACATTTTTGAACTAATTATTTCCTTGCATCTTTGATTTTCTTCACTCTTCTTTGTTCCCTACCACGCAAGACCAGGTGCTGTATATTAAATGACTGCTTTTAAGCTTTTAAGACCTTAGTCAATACTCACCCAAGTAGGATGTAAAAGAATGCTTTTGTGTACTATATTATGCCAATTGAGCTTAATGTCGCCTGTGACCATGGTCCTGAGTCTGAAGACCCAGAGACTCACTCCCACAAGGTGCTTGATTGTGACTAAGAAGTCATAACTTTGTTCCCTCTTCACTCTATTATATATATGGACATCTTCATATAGTTGTTTTTTGGTAGGTGCTGTTGAGTTGCCTACAACTCATAGTGACCCTGTGTACAACAGAATGAAAAACTGCCTGGTCCTGTGCCATCATCACAATCCTTGCTAGGTTTGAGCCTGTCATTGTATCCACCATGTCAATCCATCCATCTCATTGAGGGTCTTCCCCTTCTTTGCTGGCCCTCTACTTTGCCAAGTATGGTATCATTCCCCAGGAAATGATCCCTTCTGACAACATGAATAGGTGAGACAAATTCTGGCCATTCTCACTACCAAGGAGCACTCTGGTTCACTTCTTCCAGGGCAGATTTGTTGGTTCTTCTGGAAATCCATGGTATTTTCTGTATTCACTGCCAAGACAACAATTCAAAGGCATCAATTCTTCTTTGGTCTTCCTTATTCATTGTCCAGCTTTCACATGCATTTGAGATAATTGAAAATACTATGGCTTAGATCAGGCTCACCTTAGTCTTCAAAGTGACATCTTTGCTTCTTGACATTTTAAAGAGGTCTTTTGCAGCAGATTTTCTAAATGTAATACGAAGTCTGATTTCTTGACTGCTGCTTCCATGGGAGTTGATTCTGGATCCAAGTATAATGAAATTCCTGACAATTTCAATGTTTTCTCCATTTTTCATGATGTTGGTTATTGGTCCAACTGTGAGGATTTTGGCTTCTTTATGTTGAGGTGTAATCCATACTGAAGACTGTAATCTTTGATCTACATAAGTAAGTGCTTCAAGTCATCTTCACTTTTGGCAAGCAAGGTGGTGTCATCTGCATATTGCAGGTTGTTAATAGTTCTTTCTCCAATCCTGATGCTGCATTTTTCTTCATATAGTCCAGCTTCTTGGATTAATTGCTCAGCATATAGATTTAATAAGTATGGTGACAGGATACAACCTTGATGTACGCCCTTCCTGATTTGAAACCATGAGATATCACCTTGAGAGTTTTGAACATCAGGCTCTTGGTCTATGTACAACTTCCTCATGAGAACAATAAATGTTCTGGAACCCTCATTCTTCTCAGTGTTATCCATAGTTTGTTATGATCCACACAGTTGAATAACTCTACATAGTCAATAAAACACAGGCAGGCACATTTCTGGTATTTTTTGCTTTCAGCCAGGATCCACAGACATCAGCAGTGATACCTTTTATTACATGTTCTTTTCTGAATCCAGCTTGCATTTCTGGCAGTTCCCTGTCAATACACTGCTGCAAGTTTTTGAATTGTCTTCAGTGAGATTTTACTTGTGTATGGTATGAATGATATTGTTTGATAATTTCCACATTCTGTTGGACCACCTTTCTTTGGAATAGGCACAGATATTGATTGCTTCCAGTCAGTTGGCCAAGTAACTATCTTCCAGATTTCTTGGCATAAATGAGTAAGTATATCCAGTGCTTCATCCACTTGTTGAACATCTAAAGGAGTATTTTCCATCAATTCCTGAAGCCTCTTTGTTCCTCAATTTCTTCAGTGCAGCCTGAACTTTTTCCTTCAATACCATAGGTCCTTGATCATATGTTACCTCCTGAAATAGTTGAACATTGACTGATCTTTTTGATACAGTGACTCTGTATATCCCTTCCATCTTCTTTTGATGCTGTTTGCATCATTCAATATTTTGCCCATACAATCCTTAATATTGCAACTCGAAGCTAGAATTTTTTCAGTTCTTTCAGCTTGGCAAATGCTGAGCATGGTCTTTATTTTTGGTTTCCTAAGCCCAGGTCTTTGCATATTTAATTATAATACTTTATTTTGTCTTCTTGAGCTGCCTTTGAAATCCTCCATTAAGTTCTTTTATTTCAGCATTTCTTCCATTTACTTTAGCTACTCTTGTTCGACAGCAAGCTTCAGAATCTCTTATGACCTCCATTTTGGTCTTTTCTTCCTTTCCACTCCTTTTAATGACCTCTTACTTTCTTCATGTATGATGTTCTTAGTGTCATCCCACAATTAGTCTGGTCTTTGTTCATTGGTGTTCAGTGTGTCAAATCTATTTTTCATATGGTCTCTAAATTTAGGTATGATATAATCAAGGTCATATTTTGGCTCTCATGGACTTATTTTAATTTTCTTCAGTTTCAATTTTGTTCTGGTTAGCTAGTGTATCTCTGACAAGAATATACCACAAATGGGATGACCTTAACCAACAGGAGTTTATTCTTACAAATTGGAGGTGTTAAGTCCAAGATCAAGTGCCAGGCTCTAGGAGCTAGGCAAAAGCCCCTCAAACTTAGAGTCCATCTCTGCATCCTGCTTCCAGCCCACTGGAGCTAGAGGCTTTTCTTCACTCAGACAGCTGCTGGCTGCTGAGGCTGAGAAGCCCCAATGTTGACAAGTAAAAAGGCACAGTCCCAATGTTACCAAACCACATGACAGGCCATTAACTTAAGTCCATTGTAAGTCTCAAGGTCGGTAGAGCATAGCAGACTGGTGAGCAACAACATGGCTACATGCAGGGTCCAAGCATACCATAGGCTAGAGACTATTCCCAAGGCTTCTCCTTATATACTTGAAGCAGACCACATCCCAAAGACAGCTACTCAACTGCTTATGGTAGATTCCACCATGGAGTTGATTGCCAGTCTCATCATGGGGAATAACTACCACCAGCTTCCCAGCCACTTAACCAGGCCCAGCCAAGCTGACACAAAAACATAACCACCACAAACCTGAACTGCCTATAAGCAAATGATGGTCTGTCATAGTCAGCTCCTGGCTTTGTTTTGACTGAAGATATTGAGCTTCTCCATTGCCTTTTTCCAGAGATGTGGTTGATCTGAATTCTGTGTATTGCATCTGTAAGGTCTATGTGTATAGCTGCTGTGTATGTTGTTGAAAAAAGGTATTTGCAATGAATAAGTTGTTGGTCTTGTAAAGTTCTGTCATGTGATCTCCAGTGTCAGTTCTATCACAAAGGCTATGTTTTCCAACCACTGATAAGTCTTCTTTGTTTCTAACTTTTACATTCCAGTCACCAGTGTTTATCAATACATCTTGATTGCATGTTTAGTCAACTTCAGACTTCAGAAGTTGGTAAAAATCTTTAATTTCTTTGTCTTTGACTTCAGTAATTGTGCCTAAATTTGAATGATAATAGTATTAACTGGTCTTCTTTGTATATATATGGATATTATCCTATCACTGACAGCATTGCACTTCAAGATAGATCTTAAAATTTTCTTTTTGGCGATGAATGCAACATTATTCCTTTTCAATATGTCATTCCTGGCATAGTAGAGTATACAATTGTCCAATTCAGAATGGCCAGAAACAGTCTTTTTCAGGTCACTAATCACTCAAGTTGGGTCTGACTCCAAGGCACATAGCAACAACAACGACACAATGCCTAATGTATCAATCTTTATGCATTCCATTTCATTTTTGACACTTCCAGTTTTCCTAGATTTGTACTTTGTACATTCCATATTCCAATTATTAATAAATATTTGCAGCTGTTTCCTTCCATTTTAAGGCATGCCCCATTGCCAAATGAAGGTCCTCAAAGCTTTACTCCATCCATGTCATTAATGTCAGCTCTACTTTAGGGATGCAGCTCTTCTCCAGTCATGTTATGAGTGCCTTCTAACCTGAGAGGCTCATCTTCTGGCAGTATATCAGAAAATGTTTCACATCAATTCCTATTTTCCAGTTATACATCAGACAGTGTTTAACTGCTATTCATAAGGTTTTCAGTGACTTTTTTTTTTTTTTCAGAAGTGGATGACCCCATCCTTCTTCCTAATCTGTCTTCATCTAGAAGCTTTGCTGAAACCTGTAGAGTATGGGTAACCCTGCTGGTATTCAAAACTATAGTTCTGTGCTAGCCTCACAGCAGCATTCAAGGTACCACAGTATAACAGACAGATGAGTGGTGGGGATATTTTTATAGTACACATACAAGTACATATATAGAAATATTGTCCCCCAAACCTATATATGGCCATTGTTGTACTCCTGTTTGCCTATCCAAACCTGACCATCTTGTTTGTCTACCTATGTAGCTACCCATACATTAATGTGTGTTATTACTAATAATTCATTATTGTGTTTGTAATAGTATTTACCTTTGTTGTCTGTACCTCTTGTGTACTTCTCTATGTCTTCTTTCTCCTTAGTGATACTGTGCTGATCATCAACTTTTGGTATATTGCCTTTCTTTCTACCCAAATCAATATGTGTGTCTTAACTAGTCAGCAATTTTCCCTTCCCTCCCCTCCTGTTCTTATAACCAACAAAGATATTTTCCTTCCCTGTTTAAGCAATTCCTTCACTTTTATAATAATGGACTCATACAATATTTATCTTTCTGTGATTGATTTATTTCACTCAGCATAATGTCATCCAAGTTCATCCATGCTATCAGGTGTTTTGTGAATTATTCATTATTTTCAGTGTTGCATAGTATTCTGTTGTGTGTATGTATCATAGTTTATCCATTCATCCATTGATGGCCACTTATGTTGTTTCCATCTTTTTGCTATTGTGAATAGCATTGTGATGTACATGGGTGTGCATATATTTATTGGTTTCCCAGGTATCATTGCTTTAGGATATACACCTTGTAAGTGGGTTGCTGGATCAAATGATACTTCTATTTCCAACTTTTTAAGAAGTGTCATACTCTTTTCCACAGTGGTTGTACCATTTTATGATCCTATAAGGGAGTGCGTCAGGGTTGTATTCTTTCTCCACACTTATTCAATCTATATGCTGAGCAAATAATTTGAGAAGCTGGACTATATGAAGAAAAACGTGGGATCAGGATTGGAGGAAGAATCATTAACAACCTGAGATATGCAGATGATACAACTTTGCTTGCTGAAAGTGAGGATGACTTGAGGCACCTACTAATGAAG
>NW_006922275.1:189210-207498 GCF_000298275.1 Orycteropus afer afer | reverse complement strand
GTACCATGGACTGCTAAAAGAACTAACAGATCTGTCCTGGAGGAAGTGCAGCCAGAATGCTCCTTGGAAGCAAGAATGCCCAGACTTCGTCTCACCTATTTTGGTCATGTTGTCAGAAGGGACCATTCCCTGGAGAAGGATGTTATGCTTGGGAGGGTGGAGGGTCGACGAAAGAGGGGGAGGCCTTCAACGTGATGGATTGACACGGTGGCTGCGATGATGGGCTCAAGTATAGCAGGGATTATGGGGCTGGCGCGGGATCGGGCAGTTTTTCGTTCTCCTGTGCATGGGGTCGCTGAGTCGGAAACGACTCAATGGCACTTAACAACAACAGCAACAACAACATAAGTAGTGTAGGATGGCTACAATTTCTACAGTTGCCAGCCTTTGCTATTTTCTGTCTTCTTGCACTTTGTTATTATTTCAATGATATCTCATTATTTTGATTTGTGTTTTTCTAATGGGTAATGATCCCAATCATTTCTTCACATGTTTATTGTTCCCATGAATATTTATTTATTTATTTATGTTTTGGTGAACTCACTGTTCATTTGCTTTGCCCATTTTTGAATTGAAATGTTCATCTTGTTGATGTTGAGGTCTTGAAGTTTTCTATAAATTTTAGAGATAAATCACTTGCTGGAAATGTCATTGCCAAATACTTCTTTTCCCCAATCTATAGATTCTCCTTTTTCACCTTTTGAGGTGCATAAGAATTTAATTTTAAAACATCCCAGACAGCTAGTTTATCTTGCACTATTTGTGTATTTTTGGTTATGTTTGATAGTCTACTTATGCCATAATTTGGGATCCTAAGTTTGCCAGACCACCTTTTTTTTTTTTTTTTTTGATGAATTTTATACTTTCAAGTTTCACATTTAGTTGTTTGATCCATCTTGAGTTAGTTTTTGTTTATCGTATGAGGTATGGATCTTTTTAACTTTTTTCTGCAAGTGGATACCAAATTTTGCCAGCACCATTTCTTAAAGACACTATCTCTTCCCCATTGAATGTGTTTTGGCTCCTTGTCAAAGATCAGCTGTCCATACGTGCATAGATCTATTTCTGGATTCTGAATTCTGTTACATTGGTCTGTGAGTCTGTCATTGTACCAATGCCATGCTGTTTTGACTACTGTGGTTGTACAGTAGGCTTTGAGATTGGGACATCTGAGATCTCTTACTCTGTTCTTCTTCTTCAGTGGTGCTTTGCTTCTGCAATGGCTTTTTACTTTCCATATGCAATTACTTATTGGTTTTTCCATGTCCTTAAAGAATGTTTATGGAATTTGGATCAGGATTGCATTGAATCTATACATTGCTTTGGGTAGTATTGACATTTTCACAATGTTCAGATTTCCTATCCATGTGCATGGTATGTTTTTCCATTTATGAAGGCCTCTCATAATTTCCAGTAACAGTGGCTTGTAGTTTTCTTTTTATAGGCTTTTTGTGTCCCTGATAAGATTTTTTCCTAAGTTTTTACCTTTCTGGTAGACATTGTAGATATTGTTGTTTTCCTTGTCAGAGACCTCTATGCTAGTGTAGAGAATGCAACTGATTTTTGTATGTTGATCTTGTATTCTGTCACTTTGCTGAATCTCAATTAGTTTTAGTAGTTTTCTTGCTGAGCCCCTTTTTTTTTTAATGTATAGGATCATATAATATGCAAATAGAGATAGTTTCAGTTCTTCTTGGGCAACTTGGATGCCTTTTATTTCTCTTTCTTGACTTCTAGTCTTGGGTGGGGCTTTCAATACAGTGTTAAAAAGAAGGAATGATAGAGAGCATTCTTGCCTCATTCTTGTTCACAATGGGAATGCTTTCAGTCTCTCTCCATTGAGAATAATATTGACTATGGGGTTTTCTATATACTCTATATTATTTTGAGGAATTTCCCTCCTATTCCTATTTTGCTGAGAGTTTTTATCAGGAATCGGTGTTGGAGTTTTATCAAAGGCTGTTTCTGCATTGATTGATATGATCATGTGGTTTTTTCCCTTTGTTTTATTTATATAATGGAGTATGTTGGTTGTTTTTCTAGTGTTGAACTATCCTTGCATAAAAGTATAAATCCCACTTGATTATGGTATATTAATTTTTGGATATAGTGTTGGATTCTATAGGCTAGGATTTTGTTGATTTTTGTATCTATATTCATGAGGGATATTGATCTGTAATTTTTCCTTTTGCATGATATCTTTGCTGGTCTTTTATAGCATGGTTGTGCTTATTTCATAAAATGAATTTTGGAGTATTCCATTCTTTTTTATGTTCAGAAATAATTCGAGTAGGATTTTCCAATCTTACTCAAACTATTTGGTAGAATTCTCCAGTGAAGCCATCTGTGCCAGGACTTTTTTTTGTTGTTGTTAGATTTTTTTTTTTTTTTTTTTAAATGACCTGTTACATTTCTTGTTTTCTTACAGGTCTGTCAAAATTTTCCACATCACTCTGTGTTAGTTTAGTTAAGTAGTGGGTTTCTAGAAATCGGTCCATTTCTTCTGGATTCCTATCTTGTTTCTTAAGAAATTTTTATGAGTGTTAATTGTGTTCAGAAAAAAAATATCAGATGTCATTGTAAATACCAGACAACAGATGCCTAGTTGGTGATCAACTGATTTGATAATGTCTTCTAGATTATAAACATTCTGTAGTAGCCTATGAAGAATACATTACTCACTCTTTCATATATCATCTTCTTCAAATAATAATTCTGGGTCTGTTTTGACTCCTAGTGGCTAAAGTACATTTCCCACTTACTATATAGAGTGTGCCATATTTTCCCCTTCTTCCTTTCCATATTTTGCTTTTAGGGTTGACAGAATTATATTTGAAATAAGATCACACATGCACATACACTTATCTTCTTTCATCCATTACTTCCTCCTTATACTCAGTTGAACATATAGAATTTGTTCTCTTCTCTTATCCAAAAAAATTCATAGACATGAAATATTTCTCTGATTAGATCAACTTTCCCCAACCAATATCCTCAAAATAACTTATCAAATTCTGTTGCTTAAGAGTTTAATTTAGTTCCTAACCTTATAATAGTGTTATTTTCCATTGTGGGCTAATAATGTTTTTACGGACAAACCTTATAACCTGTAAAATATATTTTCTTTCCTTTTCCATTAGCATAAGTATATGGAACATCTTAACACATTTGTGCATTGGACTGTGTGTATAGAGATATTGAATGCAAAAAGTTTGAGTAAATCCTATGATTAAAATAATCAAACAAATGTAAAAAAAAAAAATAAAAATAAAAAAGCCCTAAGCCTAACTCCTGAATAAAAGAAAGTGTCCTCTACTTTATTTATGTAGAGAGGTAGTGGAAAAATGCCCTGAACCTGAACTCATTTATTATTTTAAAAGATGTAGCATCAGTGCTAATTAATTTACCATGTTCTTATTCCTACTGTATGTATTTTGTAATTTGAATGTGTCAAACTCTAAATTAATAAGATTCCAAGAAAAAGATAAAAATTTAAGAGAGTCTTCATTGATATTTTAGCAGGAGGTGGGTCTCAAATGGCTGAGAGCCTCATGGAATCTCTTTACAATGAACATTTGACATTGTAATAGTGTCACATGCTAACTCCTCACTTTGGTCTCCCTTTAAATTAAAGAGGACATATGTTTTATCTCCAAAGCATCTGGCAGGAAAATTATTGTTATGTAACACAGGTGCAGCCCATTAGACAATTATTTTTGGACTTTGAATCTTGAAGGAGAGATTCAAAAACACAGCAAGTATCTCATTACTTTGCAGAGGGCTACAGTGGAGATGTGAGTATCCAGGTGCAGCAGCAGGTATTCAGTGGGGGTGGCACCAGAGGCAGCATCCTGGGTAGATTTTTCCTATCTCAGGATATTACTTCTTCTCATTTCCTTGAGCTTCAATTTGAATCTCTGTGAACTTTCCAATATTCTTCTAGAGCCTCTGAATGTTCCCCTAATTCCTTCCAATAAATAACCGTGTAACAAATTAATTTGTTGCTAGAGTTAGTCTTGTTTCCATTGTTTACAATTAAAACTTTTACTGAACAGTCACTTCTCATGGCATTCTAAAGTGGATAGATAATGCTAGAAGACTCCACTTAAATAATGGCTATTGAAGTCCCAGGTGTGTCATTGAAAATTTTGTTTTTGATTTAAAACATTAATAATACCCCCTTCCTCCCATCCATAAAGAAGAAGGTATAATTTTGAAATAGTATAAGTGCCTATAGCATCATAACATAGTTTTGATGAGACCATAAAGGAGCAGTTGTCAATGGGCAATACTCAGTTGTACCTGCCTCAAACAACTTTGCATGAACATTTGATCAGGTTCAAACCTGGACTTAAAACAATGAATAACATGTTATACTTTTCTTTATGACATTTATAGTCCAGAATAGAAACAAATGCTATAATTCACTGTACAGTGTATAAAGAGTTATAATTGAGGTGTTGTGCAGCTCTTAATGAGAGTGCAAAGTTCAGGAATAATGTCAAAAATAGCAGAAATATTTTCTTTAGTGAAAATTAGAGGCAAGGAAGGATGCTAAAAGAGGTGATAATCATCTTAACAGAGAGAGCCTAAAGGAAGAAATGGTAAGATTGTGGACCGGAAAGACAAAGATGAAAATTTAAGAGAGTCTGCATTGGTATTTTTATATCTTGTAACTATTATGATAAAATCAACTTGTTTAGTACCTATTACAAGCAACAAAAAGGAGACCAAGGTGCCTGTAGTCACTGGATAGAATTGTGTGCAGGAGGCAAGTGTGAAGGAGACACAAAAAGAGACCACCAACACCACTACAGAGTTTCTCAATAGTGTCTCTGCATTGGTTATCATTTTTCTATACTCTGTGAGCATTGTTTCTCTAGTGCTATGCTCTTGATTATGCAAGTGCTGCTATTAGCTGTCACACAGAGAAGCAGCAATGTCTAGTTCAGGGATGTCAGCCAGGCTTCCTACTTTTCATTTGGGCTGGATTATTTTCTTTTTATTCATTTTATTTTTTATAATAATAATCATTTTTTTACAGGAGACAGAACTGACTGCCAATATGTTTTAGGGATAAAAGTTGAACCAGGAGGATGGCAGATTATGAACCCACCAAAATAATTGTCAGATTTCTTAAAGCTGTGATCACACTTACAATCTCCACTGAGGTCTTAATCTCTGCTCCTTTCATGTTATATATATATATATATATATATATATATATATATAGTTTCTCCATGTTTCCATATCCTAGGCAACATTGTAAAGCCCTTTGAAGCCACAGGAAAGAATGTTGAAGTTTTTTCTTTTCCTCTTGTTTGAGACATCATTAACAGAATTTTCTGGGCTGAATTAATCTCATTTTAGTACGTAGCAAAAATTAGTGAATAAAACTATAGGAAAAATTCCTACTCAACCGTTTGCCAGCAAGTTGATTCCGACTCTGAGAGCTCCTGTAGGAAAGAGTAGAACTGCCCTCATTGGGTTTACAGAAGCAGACTGCTACATCTTTCTCCCTAGAGCAGCTGATGGGTTTGAACTTCTGATATTTTAGCTAGCAGCTGAGGACTTAACCACTGTGCCAATAGGCTTCCTAAGAATGATAAATGAACTATTTGAAAGCTTTCTAAGAATGTATTACATAATAATAATATAATAATAATAAATTTATAAGAACTTATGGTATGATCTTATATACCATATATCATTATTAAAATACATGACTTAAAGAACCTATAAGGTAATAATATTCTAATAACTTGATTTGAATTATAGTATATATCCTCTATATGAACAAATCAGTGCTTATTTTCAATTAGGATAGATTATATTATATCCTAATAGCTTTAGATAATTTCTTCTAAAATGATGTAAATTAATGATATTTTATTATAATGTCTACATTTATTTACTATTTTATCTGTTTCTCAAACATTTTATAGGACATATTCTGGCTATTTATGAGCCATAAATCATCTGATTGCTATTGTTATCATAGTAAAAATAGTGGAAAATGCAGGCAAAATCTTTTTAGCTGCATGCATGAACAATTTTATCAGACCACATCTGAGTCCCAAAATTTTCAGTGGTTATTATCAGTTATACTAGATGTGATGCAGAAGGAGCAGTTTGATTTTTAGTGTGAAGATTGAACTTCAACAAAGAACAACAAAAAAATCTTGTTTTGACTTGTAGAGTGAGCACATTTGCTACATAAGACACAGATGGAGAAAAAATGAGAAACAGCAAAATTCATCCTGAAAGTCTTTTTTGACCAAGACCACATAGTAAACCCCTCTAAAACATAACTGTAAAATTTGAAGAAAAAAAAAGAAAATCATTGATTCTTGGGCATAATAATACAGTAAAATTTAATTACCCTTACATTTACTTTCTTTGTGTTGAAATTGTTTTGCTGTTAAAAAAAATGAAACTGATATAAGAGAGGCTAATAGCTGATTCCTGTCTTGGAACTGCCAGTCACACTGGTGGACACAAGGGTAGGTCAGTCTCCAAGTAAATCTTGTACAAACAAATTGCTCCAATATCATGGATATTCTGGATGTTTTCTTATTTACTGCATACCCAGAGGATTTTAAATTTTAAATCACCCTCTAATTTTAGTTATGAAGATGTGAATTATGACTATTTCTGTAATAGTGTTATGAATTAAATTGTGCCCTTCAAAAATATGTGCTATAAATCTTAACCTCTATACATATGGAAGGAGCCCCAATGGCACAGTGATTAAGTGTTTGACTGCTAACCAAAAGTCGATGGTTCAAACCCACCAGCTGCACCACAGAATAAAGATCAGACAGGCTGCTTCCATAAAGATTTACAGCCTTGGAAACCCTAAGGGGCAGTTCTACTCTGTCCTATAGGGTCACTATGAGTCAGAATCAACTTCATGGCACACACAACAGCAATCAGTCAGAACAGACTGCTGGAATACAACAACACACCTGTGGATGTGACACATTTGGGAATCTGGTTTTCTTTGCTATATTAATGGATCCATTATCAGTGTGGGGTTTAAAGTCAATGACTTTTGAGATATAAAAAGAATAGATTAGACACAGAAACAAATAAGCACAGATGAGGCAAGATAGAGGCCTTGCTATTTTGGGTATTTAAAATGACTGAGGGTGCAGCCATTTTGAATATTTATAAGCAGTGGCCATTTTGAATATTTAAAGTGACTGAGGGCACAGCCATTTTGAATTTTTACAAGTGGCACTCATTTTGGATTTTAAAGTGGCAGCATTCTCATTCAGGGGCTCTGGTAGCATAGTGCCTAAGGCATTTGACTGCTAACCAGAAGGCTGGTGGTTCAAACTCACCAGCCACTCCTGAGAAGGAAGGTTGGGCAATCTACTTCCATAGTGATACCACCTTGGAAACCCAAGGAGGGGTCACTATGAGTTGGGTCCACTTGAATGGCACATAACAACAACAACAATTCTCATTCAGATTCCAGGGACCTACGAATAGACTCTGTTAGCCAAGGATGCCTGGAACATGAGGTTAAAAACAGGAAAGGAGAGAAGTGGTGAGTGTATAAGTGCTGTCAACTAGCGAACAGGGGAGCACAGCACACTACCCTTGTTGTGTAGATAACGTACAAAGAAAACAAAAATCATAGGAAACTCACTCCAATATATAATTATATAATCACCAATTAAATACAAACATAAAAACGTCACAATGTCTCAGGGACAACAGAGCATGTCCACACAAAGAAGCAAGATAAAGTAGGAGAAACAAGGGAACAGGATACAGAACCAAAACACATCCCTGAGGAAGAAGCAGCATTGGAACTTCCTGATAAGGAATTTAAAAGAATTATATTTAGGTATCTTCAATGAATTGAGAAGCAGATCAAGGAAAAAATAGTGACAAAATTGGGGAAAACACAGAGAAAACCCTACAACAATTTTGAAAGACAGTACAAGAACAAAATGACAAAATAAATGAAAAATTAGAAATGATGCAAAATGTACACACAGAAATCCAGAAGATTAATACTAAATTTTCAGAAATAGATAAGACCTTGAACAGGCAAAGAAAAGAATTGAATCAGTGGAAGACAGAATTAGTGAGACTGAAGACAAATAGCTTAATACTTCTTTGGGAAGGGATCAATCAGAATAAAGATCAAAACAAAATGAGGAAAGCCTAAGGTTCCCATGGGATATCATCTAAATGAATAATCCACATGCCATTGGAATTCCAGAACAGGAAGAGACAAATAAAATCACAGAGAAAATTGTCAAAGATTTTTTGGAAGAGTATTTTCCTGGTATAATGAAAGACGAAAATATATCCATTGAAGAAGTCCAACAAACCCCAAACAGAATAGACCCCACAAGAAAATCACCAAAACATATCATCACACTCACCAAAACCAAAGACAAAGAAAGAATCCTGAAAGCAGCATGGGAAAAACAAAATGTTACCTACAAGGGACAACCAATAAGACTAAGTTTGGATATCTCAACAGAAACCATGCAGACGAGAACACAGTGGGATGGTACATATAAAACCCTGAAAGAGAAAAATTTCCAACCAAGAATTATGTACCTGGCAAAATTATCCCTCAAATATGACGGTGAAATTAGGACATTTCCAAATAAGCTGAAATTAAGGGAATTTGTTAAAACCAGACCAACCTTACAAGAGATGCTAAAGAGAATCCTTTGGACAGAGAAGCAAGAACAGCAAAAAACTGACAATTAACACAGATGGTGACATAACCCAGAAACCAACCCAGCAATGGAAGTATCCAAAGTAAACAAGCCTACAAGATTGTAAACAGGTAACCAAAGATAGCAACTGACAAATGAGAACAACTACAAACCAAAAAGAGGGAAAATATTGTGTAATTATAGAACTCTAAATGGTAGGGAAGTCAAGAGAACTACAAAATACAACAGACTGTTCTAAACTTGGGAAGAAAATTATAAATCACAGAGTAACCTCAAAGAAAAATGATAAACCTTCACATCAAAATAAAAATAGAGGACCAGAACAAATATTTAGCAAATACTAAAACAATAACAATGAAGAAAGTGATAACATGATTCACAAACAAAACAAGCTCAGCACAGAAAGCTATATGGAACAAAGAAATTGACACCATGAAAAAGCATATAACAAAAATGAAAGCAACACATTCATAATTGGTGATAATTATATACCTGGCAAAGGACTTATCTCTAAGATTTATAGAAAACTCCAACACCTCAACAGCAAAGGAGTTAACATTCCAATTGAAAAATGGGCAGAAGACATGAATAGACACTTCACCAAGGACGATATTCAGGGGTCCAGCTAATACATGAAGAGATGCTCATGATCATTGGCCATCACAACAATGAGATACCATCTCACTCCAGCACTAATGGCAAGGTTCAGTAAGACAGAAAATAACAAATGTTGGCAGGGATGTGGAGAGATTGGGACTCTCATACACTGCTGGTGGGACTGTGGAGGGATACAACTACTGTGGAAAGTAGTATGGCGATTCCTTAGAAAGCTGGAATTGGAGATACCATTTGACCTAGCAATCCCATTACAAGGTATATATCCTAGAGAGGTGACAACCAAGATATATGCACAGCCACGTTCATCACAGCACTATTTACAATAGCAAAAAAGATGGAAACAACCTATGTGTCCATCAGCGGAAGAGTGGATGACCAAACAATGGTATATATACACAATGAAATGCTATGCAGCACTAAAGAATAATGTAGAGTCTGCAAAACACCACATAATATGGATGAACTTGGAGGACATTATACTGAATGAAATAAGTCAGTCACAGAAGAACAAATATAGCATTAGTTCATTGTTGTGGAGGGTCAAGGAAAGGTTTATACATGGAGGAAAACTTTCTTTGTTGGTTGCCAGGTGTGGGAGAGGAGGGGAGGCACACTGCAAAATAAATAAGCAAACAAATAAAGAAGGCATTGACCCATATCACTTTATTTTTGTGTATTTCACTTTACATAAATTGTATTTCAATAAAATGCTTTAAAAATAAAAAAAGATAGAGGGCTCGCTACATGAAGATCACCAAAGAAGTTAAGAATAGAAGCTGAAAAGAGACAAGGACTTTCCCTAAGAGTTGACCAAAAGTGGAAGCTATCCCCTAGAGCCAGTGCTCTGAATTTAGATTTTTAGCAGTACTTCATTCTGTTGTACATACTGTTGCTATGAGGTGGAGCTGCCTCAATGGCACCAAAGAGTAACACCAAACTGTGAGAAAATAAATTTCTGTTCAGTTAAAGCCATTCACTTGTGGTATTTCTGTTATAGAAGCACTGCAAAATTAAGGCACTTAGTTTCGTATGCTGCTAGAAATGACCACAAATATAATGGTTTAATAAAACACAAATTTATTATCATATGGTTTTCAAGGTCAGAATGTGAAATGAATCTCACAGGACTAAAATCAAGGTGAAGCAGAGTGGTGTTCCTTCTTTAGATTCTAGGCTAGAATCTGTTTCCCTGCCTTTTAAGCTTCTAGAGGCCTCATGCATTCTTTGCCTGTGACCCTTTTCTCCAACTTTAAAGTGAGCAGTACAGTATCTTCAAATGTTTCTCTCTGTCTTCTTCTGTTATTACATTGTCTTTAACTCAGTCTCTCCTAAGTCTCTCTGATAAGAAACCTAGTGATTCTATTATATCTAACCAGATGATTAATCTTTTTTTCAGTCAGTGAACAGGATTATACTCTAGACCAAGGACAGATGCAGCTGAGGCTAATCTTGCACAAACACCAGTGATACAAAATAACTGCAATCCTTACAGAAACAACAGAAGACAGACATAGAGAAATCCCTAACAGACAGCCAGACACTGTGGAGAGAGATCCAACAGATCTACTGGCTTAGGACCATAGTACTGGTGGACACCAGACTCAATGGGCACAATAAAATACATAAAAAATTTTGTTCTACATCCTTCGTTGGTGAGTAGCGACTGGGGTCTTAAAAGCTTTCAAGCAGCCACCTAAGATGCAGTTAACGGTGTCCTAACACTGGAATCGAAGAAGAGTGCCAAAAAATAAAAAATAAATAAGGACATTTGGAAGCAATCAGTCCTAGGATATGATAGACCTCGAGACTAGAAGAACTAGATGGTGTCCAACTACCAATGCCAATCACTTGGGAAAGGATCAAAACTGGAGGTCCTGGATAGAATGGGAGGAAAAGTGTGAAACAAAATCCAAAAACATGATGTTGTTTTTGTTGTTATTATGTGTTGTCTAGTCATCTCTGAGGAGCTCTGGTAGAGTAGTGCCTAAAGGCACTTGACTACTAACCAGAAGTCTGGTGGTTCAAACCCACCAGCCACTCCTCGGAAGGAAGATGGGGCAATCTACTTCCATAGTAATACTGCCTCAGAAACCCAAGGAGGGGTTGCTATGACTCGTGTCCGACTAGACGGCACATAACAACAACAATAAAGTCATCTCTGACTCATAGAAACCCCTTGTGTTTCCGAGATGGTATCACTATGGAAGTAGATTGCCCAAACTTCCTTCTGAGGAGTGGCTGGTGGGTTTGAACCACCCACCTTCTGGTTAGCAGTCAAGTGCCTTAGGCACTAGGCTACCAGAACTCAAGAAAACACAAGAGTGACCGGAATTACTGGTCGGTTGGAGTCTCATGGGACCCCTAATACTATGGCCCTGGGATATATACTTTGGGCCTGGAATAAAACTCACTTCCTGGGGCTGGCTCTTAGCCCAATACTAAACAAGATGTACATGCAGATCACTAAACCCAGAGTGACTGCACCCATATACTCCATGGAGATTCATCCCTCGGAGCAATCGACCACGGGGCACTAAGGGCCAACATTAGCAGGACACACACACACACACACAAAATACAATCTCTTTATTTCAAGATCCTAAATTTCATCACATCTGCAAATTACCTTTTTCCATTCATATGAGGCTATTGAAAATACCATGGCTTGGATTAGGTACACCTTAGCCTTAAAGGAGATATCTTCGCTTTTCAGCACTTTAAAGAGGTATTTTGCAGCAGAACTCCCCAGTGCAATACTTTGTCTGATGTCTTGACTGCTGCTTCCATTGGTGTTGATTGTGGAACCAAGTAATATGAAATCTTTGACAACTTCAATCTTTTCTCCATTTATCATGATGCTGCTTATTAGTCCAGTAGTGAGGATTTTTGTTTATATTAATGTGTAATCCACACTGAAGACTGTAGCATTTAATCTTCATCAGTAAGTGCTCCAAGTCATCCTCACTTTCCACAAGCAAAGTTGTGTCATCTGCAAATCACTGGCTGTTAATGAGTCTTCCTCCAATCCTGATCCATGTTCTTCATGTAGTCCACCTTCTCAGATTGTTTTCTCTGCATACAGATTGACTAAGTATGGTGCAAGGATACAACCCTGACACACTCACTTCCTGATTTTAAACCAGACAGTTTCCCCTTATTCTGTTCAAATAACAGCCTCTTTGTCTATGTAAAGTTTCCTCATGAGCTCAATTAAGGGTTCTGGAATTTCCCTTCTTCTCAGCGTTATCCATAATTTGTTATGATCCACACAATGTAATGCTTTTGCACAGTCAATAAAATACAAGTATACATCTTTCTGGTATTCCTTGCTTTCGGCCAAGATATATTTGCCTTTGGCAGTGATATTCCTCATCCTACATCCTCTTCTGAATCCAGCTTACATTTCTGGAAGTTCTCTATCAATATACTCCAGCAACTATTTTTGAATAACCATCAGAAAGATTTTACCTGTGTGTGATATTAATGATATTGTTTGATAATGTCCACATTCTGTGGGATAACCTGTCTTTGAAATATGGATCTTTTCCAGTCAGTTGCCAGGTAGCTGTCTTCCAAATGTCTTTGCCTCCACCATGACATCCTTTTTTGAAACATCTCAATGGGTATTCTGTCACTGCCTGGAGTCTTGTTCTTCACCAATTCCTTCAGTTCAGCTTCAAATTCTTCCTTCAGTACCATTGGTTCTTGATCATATGCCACCTCCTGAATTGGAAGAACATCAACCGATACTCTCTGTATTCCTTTCACCTTCTTTTGATGTTTCCTGCATCATTCAATATTTTGCCCACAGAATCTTTCAATATTGCAACTCAAGGCTTGAATTTTCATTTAGTTCTTTCAGCTTGAGAAATAACAAGCATGTTCTTCCCTTTTGGTTTTCTAATTTCAAGTCTTTGAATATTTCATTATCGTAATTGACTTTGTCTTCTCGAGCTGTTCTTTGAAATCTTCTGTTTAGCTCTTTTATCTTACCATTGCTTCCATTTACTTTAGCTACTCTCCTTTCAAGGGCAAGATTCAGAGTCTTTTCTGATTTCCATTTTGTTCTTTTCTTCCTTTCCTATTTGTTAATGACCTTTTTGCTTTCTTCATAGATGATGTTCTTGATGTCATCCCACAATTCCTCTGGGTTTCAGTCATTGGTGTTCAATGCATTAAATCTATTCTCTAGATGGTCTCTAAACTCATGTGAGATATAATCAAGGTCATATTTTGGCTCTAGGAGACTTGTTTTAGTTGTCTTCCACTTCAACTTGAACTTGTGTATGAGCAGTTGATTGTCTATTTCTCAGTTAGCACCTGGCCTTGTTTTTGACAATACTGAGGTTCTTCATCCCCTCTTTCTACAGTTGTAGTCAACCTGATTCCTCTGTACTTCATCTGGTGAAGTCCATCTGTATAACCATTGTTTAGGTTGTTGAAAAAAGGTATTTGCAATGAATAAATCATTGGTCCTGCAAAATTGTATCATGCAATCTTCAGCATCACTTCTATCACCAAAATTGTATTTTCCAACTACCAGCGATTCTTCTTTGTTTCCAACTTCGGCATACAATCACCAGTGATAATCAAAATATCTTGATTGCATGTTTTGTCAATTTCAGACTGCAGAAGTTGGGAAAAATCTTCAATTTCCTTGTCTTTGACTTTGGTGGTTGGTGAATAAATGTGAACAATATTGGATGAAATGATCTTCCTTGTAGATGTATGGATATTACCCTATCACTGACAGCATTGTACTTCAGGATAGATCTTAAAACATTCTTTGTGATGATGAATGCCATGCCATTCTTCTTGAATTTTTCATTCCTGCCATAGTAGACCGTATGGTTGTTGCAAAAACAACAAGGAGGCCACATGTTCTGACCTCCTCTAATCCCACAAGAGGAAGACAGGATTACCAGCAGTAACCCAAGGACTATTGCTGCAAGAGCAGACATGCTGCCTCCCTCCAGCCCTTTCTCCAACCGTTCCTCCCAAAGCACCCACCGCCTCTCTCCTGGGTTTGATAATTCACTGCAGTGGCCACACAGAGCTCACAGATTATGGGGTTTATTAGGGAAACCCCACAGGCTACAATTCAAGTTCAGGAAAAATGCTCAGTCTCTCTCCCAGCCCATTGTGTCTCAGCCAAGTCTCTCACAGTCTCTCCCCCAGCAGTCCTGGTCCCTTGGTGTCTTACTCAGCAACGCGTGTCTCTTGCATCTCTTTCCCAGCAGCATGTGTCTCAGGAGCCCATGTCTCTTTCAGCAGCACGTCTTTCTCAACCAGTAGCCAGAGAGAGTTCTGCCTCTAGGAGGCCTCCTTTTGAGCCTGGCAGGGTGGTAAAACTAGCCAATCATAGCATCAGAACTCTAAGCACTTGAGAGAGAGTGGGCACCTCCCAGAGCATTGTTTTGTTCCACTCCCAACAGAAATACTCCAGGTGGATACCTTCAGCAATCAGGAGCTCCTCAGTTGCTCATAGAAAATCCCACCTTGGAGTTTACAAAAACTTATGGGTAGAAAAGCCACATAAATAACTTACTACATCACAGTTGTCTAATCCAAATTGCCCAAAACCAGTCCACTTTTGTTCACTAATGCCTAGGATATCGATCTTTATATTTTCCATTTCATTTTTGACAACTTCCAATTTTCCTGGATTCATATTTTGTACATTCCATGTTCTGATTATTAATGGATGTTTACAGCTGTTTCTTCTCATTTTGAGTCATGCCACATCAGCATTTAGAGGTCCTGAAAGTTTTATTCCATCCATATCATTAAGGTCAGCTGTACTCTGAGGAGACAGCTCTTCCCCAGTTGTATTTCAAGTCCCTTCTTACCTGAGGAGCTCATCTTCTGACACTGAATTGAACAATGTTTCAGGGTTATGCATAAAGTTTTCCAATAATATATCAGACAGAGTTTCACTGCTATTCTAAGCTTTTCAGTGCCCAATTCTTTGAGGTGTGGATGGCCCCTTCCTTCTTCCAAATCTGTCTTAATCTGGAAGCTCTGCTGAAACCTGTCCACCATGGATGACACTGCTGGTATTTGAAATACTGGTAGGATAGCCTCCAGCCTTACAGCAACACACAAGCTACCACAGTAAGACAAATTGGCAGACAAGTGTTGGGTGATTACATTGTGTCTTCAGTTAATTCTTATCTCAGGATCCTTAATTTAATCATATCTGACAAGACCATTTTGCCATGTCTTGTGCCATAGTCACAGGTTCTGAGAATCAAGATCATCTTTTATGGAGAGATAGAAAAGAAAACAAAAATCCTCACAACTAGAACAAGAAGAAACATCACAATAATTGTAGGAAAGATTAATGTTGTGAAAGATTTCATTTTCCTTGGATCCACAGTAAATACCAATGGTAGCAGCAGTCAAGAAATTAAACATCATGTTGCACTGGGCAAATCTGCTCCGAAAGACCTCTTTAAAGTGATGAAGAGGAGCTCTGGTAGCTTAGTGCCTAAGGCATTTGACTGCTAACCAGAAGGCTGGCAATTCAAACCCACTAGCAACTCCTCAGAAGGAAGTTTGAACAATCTACTTCCATAGTGATACCACCTCAGAAACACAAGGAGAAGAGCAAAGTTTTCTCTTTGAAGACTACAGTGTGCCTAACACAAGCCATACTATTTTTAATAGTCTCATATGCATGAGAAAGCTGGAAAATTAATAAGGAAGACTGAAGAAGAATTGATGCATTTAAGTTGTGGTGTTGGCAAAGAATACTTTAAGAACCATGGACTGTTAGAACAAACAAAAATCTGTCTTGGAAGCAGTGCAGCTGGAATGATCCTTGGAAGGGAGAATGGCCAGACTTTGTCTCACCTACTTTGGTCATGTTGTTAGAAGGGACCATTCTCTGGAGAAGGGTATCATGCTTTGTAAAGTGGAAGGTCAGTGAAAAAGAGGAAGTGTCTCAACAAAATGGATTGACACAGTGGCTGCAATGATGGGCTTAAATATAGCAATGATTGTGAGGCTGGTACAAGACCAGACAGTGTTTGGTTCTATGGTACATGGGGTTGCTATGACTTAGAGCTGACTCAACAACACCTAACAATAACAACAACATTTTTATATATGCATAATCTCCTTCTGGTATGTATAAAGAATCAATTATTTTATTTTATTTAAGATGACTTTTTAAAACAAAGTAGAAGTTATTTCAAACTGTGCCATTTTTAGAATATAAGAACCAGTACACTGGAGAGCTTTCTTTTCAAAGATACGGTAATGTGGGGTGATATATCTCTTCCTGAGGGTATATAAGACCAAATATATTTGGGAGGGGAGAGGGATTGATATTCATCTACTATAATATTTCCTACTAAAAACATATTGATTAAAATATCTTCCTATATTGTCAGAAAAAGCTGCTCTAAATTATTACTGCAATGTGTATGGCTTGGCTTACATTACCCTAAATTAATTTATTTTCTAATAGTATACATTCTACTATATCTTGATGAGGTTCCTGAGTAGTGCAGATGGTTTTCACTTGGCTGCTAACATAAAAGGAGCTCTGGTGGTATAGTGCCTAAGGCATTTGACTGTTAAGCAGAAGGCTGGCGGTTCAAACCCACCAGTCACTCCTCAGAAGGAAGGTTGGGCAATCTATTTCCATAGAGATATTGCCTTGGAACCCAAAGGAGGGGTCACTATGCATTGGGACCAACTCAATGGCAGTGAGAGTTTTACTAATATAAAAGTTGGAGGCTCAAACTCAGCCAATCATGCCATAGATGAAAAGCCTGGTGATCTACTCCTATAAAGATTACATTCAAAAAATATGTTAGAGCAGTTCTTTTCTTTAACACATGGGATTTTCATGAGTTAGAATGGACTTGACAGTAATGGGTAATATCTTGATGTCAAACATTACTATCCACCATAGGCTTCTAGCAGCTCTCTAAATGATCACTGCAAAAAAGGGCATGGAGGTGACATCTCTGACTTCCTTTTACTTCACAAAAGGAAGACATAATCATCAGCAGCAGCCCAAAGCTTATTCCTATGAGGCCAGACATGCCACCATCCTCCAGGCTTTTACCTATTCTGACACTAAATGTCCCTCCCATGGAACTCACTGCTTCTTTGCTGGGTTTGATAATTTGTTGTAAAGGCCACACAGAACTCACAGAGAATACTCAAAGTGTGGGGTTCATTAGGGAAGTAACAGACTATAATTCAGGTCCAATTATTCAATCAGGACAGGCTCTCCTCTGCTGTGCCCTCAGACATACCTCTCTGGCCCTTGGCCTCTTGGCCTGGCCTCTGCCCTGCTTGGAAAGTGTTACAAAACTCTTCAAACTGTACTGATAGGTACACCTAGGTGTAACCCACTCTGTCAGCAAGACTCCTGCCCATGAGCACTTAGCTTTCTTGCACTGGGGGCCAGGTAAACCCATGACTCTGACTTGTTCCTCTTTGTTCCAGGGTGTCTCTCTCTGCTGGAGTGGCTTGCTCTGCCGGGGCATCTCTACCAAAGAGTTCCAATGCAGGGATCTTGGGTCCAAGGATACACTCTACTTCACCTCTCGCACTTCTCTCTTGGTGGCAGTGAGATCCCCCTCTATCTCTAGGAAGGCTCACTTTAAGCCTACAGAGTGACAAAACTAACCAATCCCAGCATCAGAGTTCTACACATCTTATTTGCATGGTCCCATCCAGAAAAGCCATACCAAGTAATTCACTGCACTGCTGGCCACCCCCTGACTTTTCTACCCATTGTCCTTTTAATACTTCAAAAATTAATATCCCCTTCACAATCGGTATAAGAATAAGCACACCCATGAGAGTGTCTAAGCCAACCACTTTATACCTTTATCTCCCCCTATTTAAGGTTGTTGTTGTTGTTGTTAAGTGCCGTCGAGTCGTTTCCGACTCATAGCGACCCCATGCACAGCAGAACGAAACACTGCCCGATCCC
>NW_006922275.1:173724-186615 GCF_000298275.1 Orycteropus afer afer | reverse complement strand
GTGCCACATCAGCAAATGAAGGTCTTGAAAGCTTTCTCTTTTCCATGAGTAAGGCTGGGTTTACTCAGATGTTGGAGCTCTTTCCCAATCCTATTTCGCGAGCCTTTTAGCCTAAACGGACTATTCCTAAAGTTGCACGGTAATGTACCAAACAGTGTTTCTTTGCTATTCATAAGGTAGCCAATTTCTAATTTGTTCACCCCTATCAAACCAGTGCTCAGAGGAGACAAGCACATTCTTTTTTCTGAAGAGTCTTCTGTTCCTGTTGGAACTTTGTGAGTCTGCATCCATAAGCAAAGTCCAGCCTACTGCAAGCCATCAAATTGCAGCAACTTATACCAGCTAAGTGTCAAACACCTTTCTCTTCATTTGGTCAGGTTCTGGTCAGCTCAGCCCTAGCCATCCCAGCTAGGTCACGGGTACCAGGGGCAAGCTTGGGAATTACACTCCTCCCTTCACTTCAGACCAGCCTGAACCTTCCCTCTCTTATCCTTAGTCCTAAAGGACTACTTCAGTGCCCATAGGTTTAATAGTCCACAAAACTCCTTGCACTTCAGATTAGCCAGCCTTTCCTCTCATCTCTAGCCTCCATGAGCTAGGTCAAAGAGTACCAAATTCAGCCCAGTTCTTCATTGCTACACTTACCCCACTTCCATTCTTCAAGTGGGCCCAGGGGGTTACAGTCGAGCAACATACAAGGCCATTACTCACCAGGTTCCTTTAACTTCCAGTCTCAGAAGGAGTTTCTTTTGTGGGCCATGACTTTCCTATTGTGATGGATCCAAAGCCAAAATGCTTGCTCAAAATTCAAAAAGCCAAACAGTTTTTTTTTTTTTTTTTTCCCCTCTACAGGTCCTGTCTCCAAATGCAAATTCGTTCTCTCAGTAGAACTGGTTGGGACTCAGGTTTTCCACCTATGCCCCCTATACTCTACACACGGGGCTAGAAACAACAGCCTGTGATTGTTCTGGGCAAATTCTATTTCGCCTTTTAACATATCCAATCAAGTACTGGCTGAAGGCAGACTTGCACACTCTCTCTTATCCATACCCAATATTCATTTCTAACATACAACTAGGTAAGAGAATATTCTATACCCATAGTACATTCACATAAACACATAATCCTTTTTAAGGCATTCCAGTTTCATCTCTTTACCTAGATTATCTCCCCCTTCCATGTATATGGCCTTGAGCCTTTGGCTGGGTGTAACCAAAAGCCCTAGCCTCCAGATGAACTATTTCCTGTAATGGGTCTGGCTTTTGCTTCAGGCCATTCTCCTCTTCAATATGCTGGTATTGTGCCCTAGGAAGATTTACAGTTGTCCTAAGTGAAAGTTACACCAGTTTATTTATAAAATAAAGTAGCATCTTTATCAGATTACAGTTCTGAAGACAAAGTATAATCTTTATTCTCCTATTGATTTCCTAAGGTACCCCAACCCATTTACTCATTAAAATGTTTGATTACTTACATCTGCATATACAGTTGTATTTTCAAAATTTGGAGTTGTCAGAAATCTGTATACTATATTATTCAGTTGTTATGAAAATATTTATGTTTAATTTTCAAATTATATTAGGGCAACATCTATATTTAAACTCACTGCCATCAAATCAGATCCAAATCATAGTGACCCCTCCTTGGGTTTCTGAGATGTTAGCACTATGAAAGTAGATTGGCTAACCTTCTCTCTGAGGAGTGGCTGGTGGGTTTGAACCACCAGCCTTTGGGTTAACAGTCAAATGCCTTAGGCACTATGCTATCAGAGCTCCTACATACAGTTTTATATTTGGTAAAAAGATGAAACAACTGTATGACTGTTTTTTGACAAAAATACACATAATCCTCATTTATTGACATGGTTATGCTCCAAAGACCTAGTTGTTAAGTGAAATTTGGCATTATGTGAAAGTAGAGGATGACCACATCACATCATGTAGGATGACTACATCATTACATAAATGCCAAATTGCTTCATTGTATAGTCAAACCACTGAGAATCACAGCCCAGCCAAGTTTACATGCAATCTTAACCATCACAGCCAGCAGTACTCTCACCTCACACCTCAGAATTCATTACTGCCAGATGTATGTCATTAATGCACAAAATAGTTGGATAATAGAATTTTTACTATTGTCATAAATGTGAAATGTCAAATAATGAGACAGCCAATAAGTGAGGAGTAAGTATAGATATTAATGAAGATATAAGAGAGAGATACATGTTTATTCCACAGTGTTATCCATTACTCATTTTCATATGAATTCTAAGATTCAAGTAATAAACTTGTTTTATTAAGCTTGATTTTTGACGACTCTGAAAAATTTTATGTATCTTATTAAATTCTTTCTGATGTCTTTAATTGACTCATCAGATTGTATCAATTAAAAATTTCATTGCAGTATAGGTGAAATTTATATCTATCATAAGATTCCTATCATAAGATTCAATTACTAACCTGTATTATTAAAAAATCATCAATATACTCATTGTACTTTAGTTGAGTGTATGAAATGTACCAACATTCATTTATCCATCCATCCATCTATGTCCCTTTCTCTATCTATGACTCTCTCTCTCTATCTACCATCTGTCGATGTATTATCTATATTCTCATCATTTTCTTATACCTTCATATTGGATCTTGTTTTCCTGCCAGTATTTCTGCTAAAATTGCTTCTGATCAGGAAAGAAATTAACTCTACTACCGCAACTTTTTCTGATCCAGTAGCTCTGAGGAAAGCCCCAGTGTTAAAACAAATCCTCTTCCTGGCTGGGGCACTGAGCAGGCCAAACTTCACGTTTCAGCCAAACTGCCATCTAGGTTCCCAAAAGGCTAGACTGCTCCATTATCAACACAGGTTATTTCTGAAAAAAATTGGCTTTAAAAATACTGGCACCTGCTCTAAATCCTCCAACTCCTATTTCCCATTCATAACTGCAGAGAAATTATGAACATGTAGAAAAAAAAACAACTATCTGTCTACTTTATGAAATGGTCTTATTTCTAGTTTAATATAATCTCAAAATGATGGGAAACACTATAGATTGGGGTCTCTGAATCTCGGCTGCATGAGAGCTCTCCTTGTGTCAGCCTCAGTGGGGAGGCCACTTGTATGGAGCTTACTTATATGGAGGCTAATAATCTCCATCTGTATTCTTACTGTAAGAAATTCCATTTTATAGCTATTTTGTAATGTTCTGCAATTTCTAAAATAAGTTACTAAAGGGGTAAAAGTGGTTTATTTCAGACATAGACATATTTTAATTTTCAACATTTATAGTTTCTATTTTTCTTCTTTTTCTTGTTGATTCTTGAAATATGTATTCTGGTTACCTAGTGCTGCTCTGACAGGAATATCCCACAAATTGGATGGCCTTAACAAACAGGAGTTTATTCTGACAATTTGAAGGCTTTAAATCTAAGTTCAATTTGGATTTAAAATTTGGGATCTAGCTCTGTCTCCAGCTCCCGGCCCAGTGAAGCTAGAGGCATTTCTTCACTAAGACAGCTGCTAGCTGCTGAGGCTGACAAACTCAAGGTTGACAAGTAAAAAGGCACAGTCCCAATGTTACCAAACCACACGACAGGCTATTAATTTAAGTCCATGGTAAGTCCCAAGGGCGGCAGAGCATGGTAGGCTGCTGAACAACAACATGGATACATGCAGGTTCCAAGTGTGCCATAAGCTAGAGATCATTCCCCAAGGCTTCTGCTTATACAGAGGAAGCAGACCATATTCCCTAAGGCAGCTACTCAGCTGATTGTGGTAGATTCCACACTCGAATTGATTGCCAGCCTCATCATGGGGAATAACTATCACCAGCTGCCCAGGACTCAACCAGGCCCAGCCAAGCTGACACACAAACATAACCACTACAGTCAATATTTACTGAATTTTGCAAAACCCTTTTCTTCCAAGGTCATAATATACCATTAAACTTCTTTAGATATGAAGAAATATTCAGCTCAATTTTACAGATGAATAATTGGTGGCACAGAGAGGTTAATTGTTTGATTCAAGGCCACACAGTTGCTCAATCTTTATTCAGAAAATAAAGCCATGATTTTGATTCCTCAATTTAATCCTTCTGTGGTCCCATAATACCTTCACTTTGGGCTTTTGCATTTTTTTTTAAATAAGTAAAAATTGTCCCATATCTAGATTTCTAAGTAAATTTTGAAAATGTGGTAAATTTTCTTCTTCTTTCCCAAGTATATTTGTCTGCTTTTTTGTGCACTTGAACATTTTGTGTGTTCTTCAGGAGAAAATATATTTAGAAATTAAACTAAAGAAAAAATTGTTAAAAAAAATTTATAATCTATCATGAGGTTTTGATAACATGGTCAGAAATATGATCTGAAAGTTCCAAGTTTATAAAGTATGTTGTTGTTGTTAAGTGTCTTCTAGTCAGCTCCTACATACAAGGACTGACTGGTGCTGCACCTTCCCCACAATCCTTGCTATGCTTCAGCCCATCATTGCAACCACTGTGTCAATCCATGTCTTTGAGAGCCTTCTCCTTCTTTGCTGACCCCTTGATTTACCAAGCATGATATCCTTCCTCACAGAATGGTCCCTTATGACAACCTGACCAAAGTAGGAGAGGCAAAGTCTGGCCATTCTTGCTTCCAATGAGCGTTCCACCTGCACTTCTTCCAGGACAGAGTGTTTCTTTCTTCTGGCACTTCATGGTATTTTCAGTATTCTTCACCAAGATAACAATTCAAAAGCATCAGATCTCTTTGGTCTTCCTTATTCGTTGTCCAGCGTTCACATGCATATGAAATGATTGAAAATACCATGGCTTGGGTCAGGTGCACTTTAATCTTCAAAGAGGCATCTTTGCTCTTCAGCACTTTAGAGAGGCCTTTTGCAGCAGATTTTCCCAGTGAAATATGACCTCTGAGTTCCTTACTGCTGCTTGCATGAATGTTGACTGCAGATCCAAGTAAAATGAAATCCCTGACAACTTCAATCTTCATTCCATTTATCATGATGTCGCTTGTTTGTCCAGTTGTGAGAATTTTTGTTTTCTTTATGTTCAGGTGTAATCCATACTTAACATTGTAGTCTTTGAACTTCATCAATAGGTTATTCAAGTTTTCTTTACATTTAGCAAGGTTGTTTCATCTGCATATTACAGGTTGTTAATGGGTCTTCTCCAAACCTGATGCTATGTTCTTCTTCATATAGTCCAGTTTCTTGGATTATTTGCTTATCATACAGATTAAATAAGTATGGTGAAAGAATACAACCCTGAGGTACACGTTTCCTGATTTTAAACCATGCAGTATACCCTTGCTCTGTTAAAAGGACAGCCTCTTGTTCTGTGTATAGTTTCCTCATGAGCACAGTTAAGTGTTCTGGAACTCCCATTCTTCACAATGTTATCCATAATTTGTTATGATACAAAGAGTACAATGCCTTTCCATAGTCAACAAAACATAGTAGACATCTTTCTGGTACTCTTTCCTTTCAGCTAAAATCCATCTGACATCAGCAATGATTTCCCTTATTCCACTTTCTCTTTCAAATTGAGCTTGTATTTCTGGAAGCTCCCTGTCAATATAATGCTGCAACCATTTTTTAATTACCTTTAGGACAATTTACCTTTCAGGTGATATTAATGATATTGTTTGATAATTTCCACATTATTTTGGATCCCCTTTCTTTGGGATGGGAACAAGTATTGATCACTTTCAGTTTTTCTGGTAGCAGTTTTCAGTATTGCTTGGCATAAATGAGTAAGCACCTTCAGTGCAGCATGATTTGTGGATACAACTTAATGGGTATTCCACTAATTCCTGGAGTCTTGTTTTTTGCCAAGTCCTTCAGTGCAGCTTCAACCTCTAAAGGGCAACTAAGGGCCACCTCTCAGTGGTTCCATCAGGCTATATCAGAACAGAAAAACTAGTCCTTTTTTTTTTTTTTTTAATGATTTTGAGCTTTCTTCCACATTGTTCTCCCACTCTGGGATCTCCTACAGAGATCCCCCTCCGAGTGGTTGACATTGGTAACTGGGCACCATCTACTTCTTCTGGTCTCAAAGTCATATAGGCTGAGGATCGCTTGGTGTACCAGTTTCTTGAGCAAATTGTTCCCATAAATCTTTGGTTTTCTTCATTCTTCTTTGTTCTGGACTAGGAGAGACTCATCATTGCATCTAGATGGCCGCTTGCAAGCTTTTAAGATCCCAGCCACCACTTGCCAAAGTAGGATGTGGAACAATGTTTTTGTGTACTATAGTATGCCAATAATAATATTTATGTAACCTCCAACTATGGTGCCAAGCCCAAAGGTCCAACTACTTGCTCCATCTGGTATCTGGCTATGAACAAGAAGTGACTACAAACTTGTCCCTTGTCAGGTCTACTATGTACCTGAGAATTCTTACAGAACATATCAATACACTTGTAGAAACATTGTCTGCCAACACTGTACATGGTCTTGGGCACACTCTCCATGCGTAGACATACCTAATAGTTCAGCCTATCCAACCACCTATCCACCCATATATCAATGTTTGCCTTCACTGAAAATTCAGTACAATATGTGACAAAGTATTCATCTTTGCTGTCTGAACCTCCCATGCACCATTCTATGTCTTCCTCTTCCTCAGTGTCACTGTGGTGATCACTCATTTTTGGTATATTCCCTTCTATTCACCCAGATCAATACTTGTTTCTACCAATCTAACAGTGTTTCCTCCCCTCCCCTCCCATCCTTGGTAACCAACAAAGAAAATTTCCTTCCATATATAAACATTTCCTTGACTTTTTACAATAATGGACTAGTGCAGTATTTCTCCTTCTATGATTGACTTATTCATTCAGAAAAATGTCCTCCATGTTCATCCACATTATGTGGTGTTTTGCAGATTCTACATTATTCTTTACAGTTGCATAATATTCCATTGTGTGTATGTACCATAGTTTGGTTATCCATTTCTCTGTTTATGGGCACCTACGTTGTTTTCATCTTTTGTCTATTTAAATAGTGCTGTGATGAACATGGGTGTGAATATATCTGTTCTTGTTCTGGCTCTCACTTTTTTAGGATATATACCTAGTAATGAGATTGCTGGGTCAAATGGTAATTCTAATTCCAATATTTTAAGGAATCATGCTACTGCTTTCCACAGTGGTTTTATCATTTGACAGTCCCACCAGCAGTGTATGAGAGTCCCAATTTCTCCGCATCTTCACCAGCATTTGTAATTTTCTCTTTTGTTGAACTTTGCTACTAGTGCTGGGGAAAGATGATATGTCATTGTTGTCTGATTTGCATCTCTCTAATAGCTAATGATTCTCATATGTTTGTTGGCCACCTGAATATCCTATTTGGTAGAGTGTCTATTCATGTCTTCTGCCATTTTTTAATTGGATTATTTGTCTTTTTGTTGTTGAGGTGTTGGTGTTTTCTATAAATTCTAGAGATATGTCCCTTTTCAGATATGTCATTGCTGAATATTTTTTCCCAATCTGTAGGTTCTCATTTGACTCTTTTGGAGAAGTCTTTGGAAGGACATGAAAATTGCATTTTTAGAAGGTCCCATTCATCTAGTTTCTCTTCTGCTGTTTGTGCATTTAGGGTAATGAATGATAGTCTATTAATGCCTTATATTCCAAACCAAACTCACTGCCATCGAGTTGGATCCAACTCACAGCAACCCCTCCTTGGGTTTCTGAGGCAGTATCACTATGGAAGTAGATTGCCCAACCTTCTTTCTGAGGAGTGGCTGGTGAGTTTGAACTGCCAGCCTTCTGGTTAGCAGTCAAATTTCTTAAGCACTATACCACCAGAGCTCCCAATGCCATGTATTAGGGCACCTAAATTTACTCCTAGTTTTTCCTTGGGGAACTTTATAGTCTTAGATTTCACATTTAAGTCTGATCCATCTGGAGTCAGTTTTTGTGTATGGTGTGAGATACAGATCTTGTTTCATTTTTCTGCAAATGGATATCCAGTTCTGCCAGCACCATTTGTTAAACAGACAATCTCTTCACGATTGAATAGATTTTGGCCCTTTGTCAAAAATCAGCTGACCATAGGTCGCTGGATCTATTTCTGGGTTCTCAATTCTCTTCCATTGGTCTATGTGTCTGTCATTGTACCAATACCATCCAGTTTTGATTACTGTGAGTGTATAGTAGTAGGTCTTAAGATCTGAGAGTATGAGAACTCCTACTTTGTTCTTCTTCTTCAATAATGGTTTGCTTATCCAAGGTCTCTCTCCTTTCTACACAAAGTTAGTGATTGGTTTTTCCATATCCTTAAAGAATTTTGATAAGGTCTGAACTGGGATTGCCTTGAATGTGTAGATTGCTTTGGGTAGAATTGACATTTTCACAATGTTCAATGTTCTTCCATTTATATAGATCTCTTAAGTATGAAGGTTGGGCAATCCTACTTCCGTAGTGATAACTGCCTCGAAAACCCAAGGAGGGGTCGCTATGAGTCGGGGCCGACTCGACGGCACATAACAACAACAACAACATTATAAATGGTATTGATTTCCTTATTGCTTTTCCAGCGATCTCTTTGCTGGTGTAAAGGAATCCAACAGAATTTTGGATGTTGATCTTGTATCTTGTAACAATGGTAAATCTCTCAACTAGTTCCAGTAGATTTTTTTTATTGGATCTCTTAGGTTTTCTAGGTTTAGGATCATATCATCAGCAAATAGGGATAGTTTGACTTCTTCCTTACCAATTTGGATGCCTTTGATTTCCTTCTCTTGCCTTCTTGCCCTGGCTAGGACTTCCAATACAATGTTTAATAGAAGTGGTGATAGAGGATATTCTTGTTTGGTTCCTGTTTGCAAGAGGGATGGTTTCAGTCTCTTTCCATTGAGAATGATGTTGGCTGTTGGTTTTGCATGTATGCCCTTTATTATGTTGAGGAATATCCCTGCTATTCCTATTTTGCTGAGAGTTTTGATCAGGAATGGGTGTTGGATTTTATTAAATGCCTTTTCTTCATCAGTTTATATGATCATGTGGTTCTTTTCCTTTGTTTTATGTATGTGGTGGATGACATTGATTGTTTTTCTAAAGATGAACCATCCTTGCATAGCTGGTATGAACTCCACTCGGCCATAATTAATTATTTTTTGACATGCTGTTGAAGTTTATTGGGTAGGATTTTGTTGAAGGTTTTTGCACCTATATTCATAAGGAATATTGGTCTGCAGTTTTTCTTTAGAGTGATATCTTTGCCTGGTTTTGGTATCAAGGTTATGCTTGCTTCATAAAGTGAGTTAGGGAGGATTCTATCCTTTTCTATGCTTTGGAATAGTTTGAGTAGGATTGGTGTCAGTTCTCTGAATGTGTGGTAGAATTCTCTAGTGAAACCATCTGGGCCAGGACTTTCTTTTGTTGGTAATTTTTTAATGACCTGTTCAATTTCATCTTTTGTTCTGAGTCTGTTCAACTTTTCCTCCTCAGTCTGTGTTAGTTTAGATAAGTAGTGTTTTTCTAGAAATATATCCATTTCTTCCAGATTTTCAAATTTGTTGGAGTACAGTTCTTCATAGTATCCTGATTTTATCTTTTTTATTTCAGGTGGTTCTGTTGTGATGTTATCCATTTCATTTCTTATTGTGTTATTTGTATTCTCTCCCTCTTTTCCATTGTTAAATTGGCCAGTGGTTTGTCAATTTTATTAATCTTTTCAAAAAACCAACTTCTAGTCTTGTTGACTTTTTCTATTGTCTTTCTATTTTCTGTTTCATTGATTTCTGCCCGAATCCTCATTATTTCCTTTCTTCTGGTGACTGTTGGTTTTCTTGCTCTTCTTTTTCTAATTATTGGAGATGTTGCTTTAAAGTGTTGATTTTGCCTCTTTCTTCTTTTTTAATGTATGCATTTATTGCTGTGAATTGGCCTCTGATCACTGCTTTTGCTTTGCCCCAAAGATTTTGGTATGTTGTGTTTTCATTCTCTTTTGATCAAGGAATTTTTTAATATCTTTTTTTTTTTTATTATTTATTTCTTCAATTACCCAGTTGTTCTCAAGGAGGGTGTTGATCACTTTCCATGTTTTCTTTTTTTCCATTGATCTTCCTATTGTTGATTTCTAATTTGATAGCATTGTGATCTGAGAAGATGTTTTTTTGGTATTTCAATGTTTTTAAATTTATTAAGGCTTGCTTTATGGCCTAACATGTGGTCTATTATGGAGAATGTTCTGTGTGCTTTGGAAAATAATGTATATTGTGCTGTTGTTGGGTGAAGTGCTCTGTAAATGTTTATAAGGTCAAGTTGGTGAATAGTATTGTTTGGCTCTTCTACATCTTTACTGAGTTTCTTTCCAGTTGTTCTATCTTTTATTGAAAGTGGTATATTAAAGTCTCCTACTGTGACTGGGGAGTCATCTATTTGTCTTTTAAATTCTGTTAAAGTCTGATTTATGTATTTTGGGGCTCTTTCATTGGATGAATAGATGTTTATTATGGTTGTAACTTCTTGCTGGATTGATACTTTAATCATTATATAATGTTCTTCCTTGTCTTGTATGGGAGCTCTAAGGCCTAAGGTCTTGTAGGCCAGGCCTAAGGCATTAACTGTTAACCAGAAGGGTAGAAGTTCATACCTACTAGCCACTCTTTGGAAGGAAGACTGGGCAATCTACTTCCACAGAGATACTGCCTCAGAAACCTAAGGAGGGGTCGCTGTGTGTCACATTCAACTCCATGGCAATGAGTTTGGTTTTTTTGGATTGTCTCTTATGGTGGTTTTGTCTTAAAGTTATTTTGATCAGAAATTAATATTGCCACTCCTGCTCTTTTTTGATTGCCATTTGCTTGATATATGTTTTTCCAACCTTTGATTTTTAGTCCATTTTTGTCTTTGTCTCTAAGGTGTCTCTTAGACAGCATATTGATGGGTTATGTTTTCTTAGATAGTCTGCAACTCTCCATCTCTTGAGTGGTGCATTTAATCCATTGACATTCAGTATAATTATCAACAAGTATGAATTGGTTGCTGTCATTTGTTTTTTTATGTATTTTTTCATGGCATTCCAAGTTTCTTTGTTCTATATAATTTTCTGTGCTGAGCTCATTTTATGAGTTGTGTTATCATTTCTTTTGTTGCTATTGTTTTAGTATTCACTAAATATTTGTGCTTGTCCTCTTTTTTATTGTGATATGAAGGTTTATCATTTTTCTTTGAGGTTACCCTGTAATTTATAATTTTCTCCCCAAAGTTAGAACATTCAGTTCTATTTTGGAAATCTCTTGACTTCCTCACTGTTTAGAAGTTCTGTAACTATATTATATTTTCCCTCTTTTTGGTTTGTAGTTGTCCCCATTTGCCAATTCATGTCTCTGGTTCTCTGCTTACAATCTTATAAGCTTATTTTACTTTGGATACTTCCATAGCTGTGTTGGTTTCTGGGTTATGTCATCTTGTGTATTAATAGTCAGTTGTTGCTTGCTAATATTGGCTCTCTGTTCAAAGGACTCACTGTATTATCTCTTGTAAGGTTTGTCTGGTTTTCAAAAATTCCCTTATTTTCTGCTTATCTGGAAATGTCCTAATTTCACCACCATATTTGAGACACAATTTTGTTTGGTATATAATTCTTGGTTGGAAATTTTTCTTTTTCAGGGTTTTATATATACCATCCCTTTGCCTTCTTGCTTGCATGGTTTCTGCTGAGAAGTAAAAACTTGTTCTTATTGGTTGTCCTTTGTAGGTAACTTTCCATTTTCCCCATGCTGCTTTCAGGATTCTTTCTTTGTCTTTGGTTTTGATGAGTTTGGTGATTTTATTTTGAGGTCTATCGTGTTTGGGGTTCATTGGACATCCTGAACTGATATATTCTCATCTTTCCTCATATCAGGGAAGTTCTCTTCCAACAAATCTTGAACAATTTTTTCAGTGGTTTTCTTTTTCTCTTCCTGTTCTAGAATTCCAATTACACATAGATTATTCCTGTTGATTGTATCTCACTTGAACCTTAGGATTTCTTCATTTTGTTTTGATCTTTTTTCTGATTGATCCCTTTCCAAAGAAGTATTCAGGTATTTGTCTTCAATCTAATTAATTCTGGGTTCCATTGATTTGATTCTACTCATTTGTCCTTTCAATATGTTATCTATTTCTGAAAATTTAGTATTAATCTTCTGGATTTCTGTCTATAGATTATGTGTCACTTCTAATTTTTCATTTATTTTGTCATTCTGTATTTGTATTTTCTTCTGAAATTGTTCTAGGGTTTTGTCTGTTTTTTCCTCAGTTTGGTCAGTGTTTTCCTTGATCTGTGTTTCAATCCTTTGAAGGTACATAACTATAATTATTTTGAATTCCTTGTCAGGGAATTGCAATGCTGCTTCTACTTCAGGGATATATTCTGGTTCTGCATCATGCTTCCTTGTTTCTACCACTTTATCTTGCTTCTTTGTGTGGACAGTAATGGTCTGTGTTTCTGAGACATTGTGACGTTATTGTATTTTGATCTCTGCTAACTGTTTGTGAAGAGTAGTTAAGGGTGAGCCAGTCTCTTCTTCATGGTCATTTATCATTGGTCAGTTGGTGGAGAAGGAAGTGGTGGCTCTCACTCAGTAAGTGGAGCTACAGGAAGTGTGGTGTAGTTGCATCATATGGCCATGGCTGCTGTCTCCCACTCAGTTACACAAAAACAATGATCAAGAAACCATCAAAAAAATAAAAGCAAGTGGACAAAAAACACATGACATAAACACACAGGAACAATTACCAAAAAAAGAAAAGAAAGAAAAAAAAGCCTGCAATATCTGGGGATGGTGCTATAAGAGAAAAGAGGTAGAGTAGGAGAATAATGAGGGGGAAAAAAATGGGAAAAATGTAAAAAGAAAAACAAGGAAAGGAGTTAACCAAAAGAAAGAAAAAAAAAAAA
>NW_006922275.1:157931-173539 GCF_000298275.1 Orycteropus afer afer | reverse complement strand
AAGGCAGAGCACCCAGCCTCTGTGGGAGCATGCAGACTGGGATGGAATTCCCACTGGCCCAGAAGGTGGGTGAGAGTGAGAGATGGCTACACCTACATTCACCAAGACGGTATGAGGTATAAGAGTAAAAAGGGGAATATCTGACCTTTCCAGTCATTTGCATCCAGAATATCCTTGCTGTTCTTGGCAAGTGGAGCCTTTCTTAGGTCCCTGGAATCTGAGAGAACACTGTCACTTTAAATGTCCAAACTGGTGGAACTGCTTGTAAACATTCAAAATGACTGCACCCTCCATACAGGAAAAAGTCTACAACTCAGCCTCTCTCCCTCCTCACTGCTTCACTTTCTATTCATAAGCCACCAGTGTAGTCCTCTGTGCAACCCCTGGCTAGCAGGGCCAATTTTTAGGCTAATTCTTAGGTCCTCACACCATTTGACAAGATCAAAGCTGTCTGTGCTGTCAGGATTGCTGACAGACTACAGCTCCGTATGTCTCCTTTTTCAGTGTTTTCATGCAGGTTCTCCTGCTAGTTGGAGTTTAGTCCACTTCTGCATCCCCCTTTCAAAGCTCAGGGCTCCAGGATTGTCTTTTGTATCTCTGTTAATTGGTCCCCCTTTTCTTTGTTGAAGAGTATCTGTGTAGTTAGTCTGCTTATTCTGCCATCTTACCAGAGCCCCCCAGATCCCTTGTAGTTTCTTATAAACTCTAAACTCACTGCCGTTGAGTTGGACCCAATTCATGGCGACCCCTCCTTGGGTTTTTGAGGTGGTATCACTACAGAAGTAGATTGCCCAATCTTCTTTCTGGTAGTTTCTTATAGTAGTGTTTTAAACTTTTTTTGTATAGGTCTTTTGTGTCTCTGGTCAAATTTATTCCTAGCAGTTTGGACAATCCACTTCTGTGGTGATACTGCCTCAGAAACCCAAGGAGGGGTTGCTATGAGTCAGCTTTGACTCAATGACAGTGGGTTTGGTTTAATTGGTATTATATCTTTTTGGTAGCTATTATAAATAGTATTGTTTTCCTTATTTCCTTTTCAGAGATTCCTTTGTTGATGTAGAGTAATCCACCTGATTTTAGAATGTTGATCCTGTGTTCTTCCACTTTACTGAAACTCTCTATTAGTTCCAGTAATATTTTTGCTGACTTTCTTTGGTTGTCTATGTGTAGGATCATGTCACCCACAAACCAAGATAGGTTTATTTCTCTTTGCCAATTTGATGCTTTTTATTTCTCTTTCTTACCTTATTGCCCCAGCTAGGACTTCCAATACAATGTTAAATAGAAGTGGTGACAGAGGTCATCCTTGTCTGGTTCACATTCGTAAGGGGCATGTTTTGAGTCTTTCTACATTAACAACAATGTTGGCTGTTGGCTTTTCATTGTTGTTGTTGTTAGGTGCCATTGAGTTGTTTCCAATTCATAGCGACCCTATGCACAGCAGAACAAAATATTGCTTGGTCTTGTGCTAGCCTCAAGATCCCTGTTAGATCTGAACCCATTGTTGCAGCCACTGTGTCTATCCGTACCGTTGAGGGCCTTCCCCTTCTTCTTTGACCCTCCACTTTACCAAGCATGATATCCTCCTCCAGGGAATAGTTCTTTCTGGCAACATGACCAAAGTAGGTGAGGCAAAGTCTGGCCACTCTAGCTTTCAAGGAGCATTCTGGCTGCACTTCTTCCAGGACAGATTTGTTAGTCTTTTCATCAGTCCATGGTACTCTTACCATTCTTCTCCAACACAACAACTCAAAAGAATCAACTCTTCTTTGGTCTTCCTTATTCATTGTCCAGTTCTCGCATGCATAAGTTGTTGTTGTTATGTGCTGTCGAGTCAGCCCTGACTCATAGCGACCCCTCCTTGGGTTTCCGAGGCAGTATCACTACGGAAGTAGGATTGCCCAACCTTCCTTCCGAGGAGTGGCTGGTGGGTTTGAACCGCCAGCCATCTGGTTAGCAGGCAAGTGTCTTAGCCACTATGCTACCAGAGCTCCTCGCATGCATAAGAGGTAATTGAAAATACGATGGCTTGTGTTAGTTGCACCTTAGTCTTCAAGGAGACATCTTTGCTCTGTATCACTTGAAAGAGGTCCTTTGCAGCAAATTTGCCCAATGCAATACATTGTCTGATGTCTTGACTGCTGCTTCCATGGTGTTGATTGTAAAACCAAGCAATATGAAATCCTTGACATCTTCAATATTTTCTCCATCCACTGTAAAGCTGTTTATTGGACCAGTTGTGAAGATTTTTGTTATCTTTATATTGAGGTGCCATCTGTACTGCAGACAGTAGTCTTTAGTCTTCATCAGTAAGTGCTTCAAGTCATTCTCACTTTCAGCAAGCAAAGTTGTGTCATCTGTCTATCACAGACTGTTAGTGAGTCTTCCTCCAATCCTGATGCTACGTTCTTCTTCTTATAATCCAGTTTCACAGATTATTTGCTCCATGCTCTGGTTACCTAATACCACTCTAACAGGAATATACCACTCTGACAGGAATATACCACTCTGACAGGAATATACACAAATGGGATGGCTTGAACAAGCAGGAGTTAATTCTGTTACAGTTTGTTAGTACAGGAGTCCAAGTTCACAATGCCAGGCTCTAGGGGCTGTGTGAAAGCCCTCAATCTTGAGTTGCAGCTCTGCTTTCTGCTTCTGGCCCACTGAAGCTACTGGCTGCTGAGGCCAACAACCCAAGGTTGACAAGAAAAAAGGCACAGTCCTGATGTTACCAAACCACACAGCAGGCCATTAATTTAAGTCCATTGTAAGTCTCAAGGTCAGTAAAGCATGGCAGGCTGCTGAACAATGACACAGCTATATGCAGGGTCCAAGCATGCCACACACTTGAGACCATCCCCAAGGCTTCTCCTTATATACAGGAAGCAGACCACATCCCAAAGGCAGCTACTCAGCTGTTTGTGGTAGATCCCACCATGGAGTTGATTACCAGTCTCATCATGGGAAATAACTACCACCAGCTGCTCAGCCACTCAACCAGGCCCAGCCAAGTTGACACACAAACTTAACCATCAGAATTCCACCCCTTGTCAATTTGGCACCTGTACAGACCTTCAATGGGTGGCATCTGTACAGATCTCCACTGGGTGGCTCCAGTCCCCTAGTTCCTGAATGGTGACCCTACCCCTTGGCCTGGCGGCCCCATTCCTCTCCCTCTTGGGCATGACAGCCCTGCCCCTTCAATTTTGGGCAGCCGCTATGGCTCCATCTGACTGATTCACATGAATGAGCAGCCCCACACTCCAGAACCAAGTTGGTGATGGTCTGGTTCTTTGAAACCTAGGGGGCTGTGGTGATTCTACCCCCAAAGGCCATGGTCCTACCCTTAAGGCTGAGGCAGTTCTGCTTCCCATTTCCTTGGTCTCTCTGCATCTACTGATTAATGTTGAAGACAAGCAATCAGCTGGAAATCTTCCTGCCCAAAAAGCAGGCTTTCTTGCTCCGTGGGCCTGCCAACCTCCTATTCCATCTCGTTCTGGTCTTTTTTACCAATTAATGCCTGAAGGCAACCCACTCCATCAGGAAGCCACCTACCCAATGGCACCTGGCTTCCTCCTCCATGGCTGGTAAGCCTGTTGCTGTTTAATTCCGCTCTCTGGGCTCTACTACTGCCGTCTCTCATGCCATATGCCAAAGTCTCTCTGCCAGGGTCTTGGGTCAAGGACGCACTCCATCCTGTTTCCACATTTTACGTATCTGTCAGAGCAGCACCCCACTCTCTTGGTACCATATTCTGTTCTGGTTACCTAATGCTGCTCTGACAGGAATATGCCACAAATGGAATGGCTTGAAAAAACAGGAGTTAATTCTCTTACAGTTCAGAGGCTAGAGGTCCGAGTTCAAAATGCCAGGCTCTAGGGGCTTGTGTAAATGACCCTCAACCTTGGGGTCCAGCTCTGCCTCCTGTTCCTGGCCCACTGAAGCTAGAGGCATCTCTTCACTCAGGCAGCTACTGGCTGCTAAGGCTAACGACCCAAGGTTGACAGGTAAAAAGGCACAGTCCTGATGTTTCCAAGCCACAGGGCAGGCAATTAATTCAAGTCCATTGTAAGTCCCAAGGTCAGCAGAGCATGCCAGGCTGCTAAACAATGACATGGCTACATGAAGGGTCCAAGCATGCCATATGCTACAGACCATCCCCAAGGCTTTTCCTTATATACAGGAAGCAGACCACGTCCCAAAGGCAGCTACTCAGCTGCTTGTGGTAGATTCCCCTATGGAGTTGATTGCCATTCTCATCATGAGGAATAACCACCACCTGCTGCCCAGCCACTCAACCAGGCCCAGCCAAATTGACATACAAATTTAACTATCACACTCCGTATATAAGTTGAGAAAGTATTGTGAAAGAATTCAACCTTGACACACTCCTTCCTTGATTTTGAACCATGTATTATCCCCTTGTTCTGTTTCAATGATAGCCTCCTGATCTATGTACAGGTTCCTCATGAGTACAATCGAGTGTTCTGGAATTCTCATTCTTCTCAATGTTATCCACAATTTGTTATGATCTACATAATCAAATGCTTCTGCACAGTTAATAAAACACAAGTAAACATCTTTCTGGTATTCTTTGCTTTGAGCCAAGATCGATCTGACATCAGCAGTGATATCCCTCATTTCATGTCCTTATTGATAAGCATCTATTAAATTTATAAAAATATTTAAAAATGTATATTAATGTATTGTTCTTTTATTTTTATTATCAGCCTACACTGAAATGTTATTCTGAATACAGGGGATCATTTTCTCATTTTTTATCTTCTGAACAGTAAATAATCTTATGTCTCCATTATAGGAAGATTTTTCTGCCTTTAGACTCATCTTTTTTTGGGGGAAGGAGGCTAATATCTCTGAATGCTTTTTCATTTATTTTTTTAAAAAATTATTGTGATGTGGGTGCAAATATGCAAAGCAGATTCATTTTACACACAACAGTTCATTCACATTTAGTTTCACAGCCCCAATTACAAGTCTCAAATATAAAATATTCTCCTCTTACATCCTGTCTATGACTATCCTTTCTTTGTGCCCTTTTTATGTATGCATTCCTGTCTGTCTAATTTTCCCTCTATGCAAATGCTGTCCTTCTGATCAGTCATGGTTGATTGACTTAGGGGGTGCATCTTCCTAGTGTAGGTGGTTACATCTCTATGGGGTAGGTGTTCTGCTTGTGAGATTTTCTACAGTTGGGCTGAAAACTAATCCACAGAAATGAGTCCATTTCCAGGTCTGAAGGATAATCCAGGGCTATAGTCTTGGGGTTCCACCAGCTTCTATTTGACCAGTAATTCTGGTCATTTTTGTATTTTTGAATTTTCTTCCACATTTCCCCGCAACACTCTGTTGAGGATATCTAATTTTTCTCCCTTTCCAAGTGATTGACATTGGTAGCCTGGCACCATCTAGTTCTTTTGGTCTCAGGGTTGGGAAAGCTGAGGTTCCTGTGGTCCATGATATCTTTGGACTTATTATTTCCAAATGAGTTTGATTTTCCTCACACATCTTTGCTCCAGATGAGAAGAAACTGATAAGTTGTGTGATGGATGGCCAGTTGATAGCTTTTAAGATCCCAGTTGCTACTCACCAAAGTAGGATGTAGAACAAGATTTTTATGTACTGTGTTGTGCTAATTGCACACGGTGTCTGGCAATAGTATGGCTCTGAGCCTGCAGGACTATGTCTCCTTCAAGGTGTTTGGTTTTCTCTGAGATGCTACTGCAACCTTATCTCCTATTACTTCTGTACAATATATGGATATTTTTGTAGCATAAGTACATAAGTAAAACTATCTTCAGAAAAATCTATCATTGGTCTTGGGTACATTCTTTTTCACCTACACACACCTGATCTTCTCACCTGTCTATGCATTTACCTATAGCCTAGTGGTTGCTGCTGATGGTAATGCAGTATTTTGCATGTAACAGTATTTGCCTCTTTTCTCTGTATCTTTTTTGTACATTTCTATATCCTCCTTTTCCTTGTTATTGTGCTGGTTGTATACTTTTGTTATACTGCCTTTCTTTTCATTCAAATCAATGCATGACTCTCAACTAGTCAGAAAACTTCCCTACCCTTCCCTCCCGTGTGCAGTAACCAACAGAGTCAATTTCCTTCCCTGCATGAACCTTTCCTTGACTATATAAAATAATGGACTCATGTGATATTTGTCCTTCTGTGGATGACTTATTTCACTCAGCATAATGTCCTCCAAGTTAATCCACATTGTGTGGGGAATTCATGGATTCTTCATTATTCTTTAATATTGCATAGTATTCCACTGAATTAATATATCATAATTTTGTTATCCATTCATCTGATGATGCCTTAGCTTGTTTCCATCTCTTTGCTATAATGAATTATGCTGCAATGAATATAGATGTGCATATGTCTATTCATGCCTTAGATCTCAATTCTTCAGGATATATTCCTAGCAATAGTAATATATTCCTGTATCAAACAGTATTTCTATTATTTGAATGCCTCTGCAAATGAAAATTAGTTTGTTGTCACATTGGCTCTTGATTCTACTATCTGGGTTCTCTCACTTCAGGTGAATGAATCTGCCTTTATGAATCTGCCTTTATTTGACCACTTAATACTTTAAAGGTCAGAGCTGTTTTATATATATATATATATATATATATATATGTGTGTGTGTGTGTGTGTGTGTGTGTGTGTGTGTATTTGGAAACTTAACACTTAAAAAAATATAGATAATACCAAATTAGGTGGTTTCCTTCACATCTTCATGCATTTAATCCCTAAATATTAATTCATTTTAGTACAGTTATAGAGATCTGATTACTCACTATACTAAGGTATGGAATGATTTCCATCATTCTATAGACTTTTTAAAATAATTTTTGAAGGCTGGCAGTTCAAACCCACCAGCCACTCCTTAGAAGGAAGATTGGTCAATCTACTTCCGTAGTGATACTGCCTCAGAAACCCAAGGAGGGGTCGCTATGAGTCTAAATCTAGTAGATGTCAGTGAGTTTGGTTTGGGTTTTGGTTTATTTTAAATTAGTAGTTATCAGGAATGCTAAGATCCATCCTCCTTATGATTTTGAATAGTTCCTTGGGAAACAACTTCCTTTCTTATACCTCTCACCAAGATCATTACATGAGGAATTAAAGTGGTAGATCAATCTTAAACTACCTTTTAGTGTAAATGAACTAAACCAAGTTTATTGGTCCTTTATTTCTCAGACCAAGAGAAGCTGGAGTCTTTATTTCTGAAAGCAAAGCAAGTTAGAATAAGGTCATTCTTGAAACTTCAGAAGAGATATCAGCACTTTCAGCATTACCCAATAGACTACTTTTTGAAATACTGATGTTGTTTTTGGGTGCCCTTGAGTGGATTCCTATTCATATGAACCCTGTATGGCAGAGTAGAACTGTCCCTTAGTGTTTCCTGGGATGTAATCTTTATGGGAGCAATTTGCCGGGTCTTTCTCTCACAGTGACACTGGGTGGATTTGAACTGGCAACCTTTTTATTAGTAAAAGAAATCTTAATCTTTGTGCTCCTATGGCTTGTTAAAAATAGTGGGGGTGGGGAGAGAAAGATCATTGTCTAGTCTCATGATCACTCACATTTGAATCAGCCTTTAAAGGTCTTATAGACTTTTGCAAACAATCTGAAAAACTGTAGAAGAACAGCAATGGCATTTCAAATTTGTCCCACTGGGGTTTTCAACTTCATATTTTGTGTCTCTCTCTAGTATGTGTAGCTGCTTTCCTCATCACAACATTCTTTGCTCTAGATTACATGGTGCTGCTTCTTAGTCAGATAAGCTGCCAAGACAGTGAAAGCCTTTGTCTTCACACTTAGGCCATCAACCCTTTCCCTGCTTCTCTAACCCGTTAGCTTTCATCAACCCTGCAGCCCTACCAGGCACAAAAGAGTAGCTCTCTCCTCAAAAATAACAGGCAGAAGTGTTGCCACTTACATTGAGTGCACTTTTAGTCCCTAAAGGAAAGCAAGGAGAATTCATTTGAGGGGGAATTCTTCATACATTTTTGCTGCAATCTTATGCACATGCACACACACACTGCGGTTGAGTCAGATTGGACTCGTAGCAACCCCTCCTTGGGTTTCTGAGGTTGTATCGCCATGGAAGTAGATTGTCCAACCTTCCTTCTGCAGAGTGGCTGGTGGATTTGAACCATCAGCCTTCTGTTTAGCTGTCAAATGCCTTAGGTACTATGCCACCAGAGCTCCCCTTCCTCTTCACAGCTGTTGATTTTTTTAAAAAATTATTATTAAGTAGGTAAAAAAAAAAATAATGTGAAATAGATTCTGAAGATTAAAATATTTCTCCTTGTTGAATTACCTGTTTTCCTTTCCTATGTCTATTAAGTTGAAAACAAATTTACCTTAAAAATAAAGTTGAACTCTGACAACACCTAGAAGTTTGAAATTTTTATTGTTACTATATTTTCTTTACCATTAGGTCTGGTATAGTGTAACTATATCTGCAGAGAAGGAGATACTGCCCAAGCAGACATTGTTATTATTTGGGGTTATATTATGTCCCTTTTATGGGTTACTTTGCATTTCTATCCTAGAGATAATAGCTATATAATTTTGAAATATTATTTGGAGGAAGCTTCTATTTGTTGTACATGGCAAAAGGAAGATTTCTACTTGCACTTGTCACTCTATCTATCATATTTGTGGTCATTTACCCTGGGAATGCTTATTGGAAGGCCAGCTTAGTACACTGACTTTTTTTTTTTCTCAGCGATTTAGATGAGATTAATGGTAAGAATTAAATAAAAAAGAAAAGGTGGTTTGGAATTACCCAAAGGACTGTGAGATTCTGTTGCATATCATAAGGTTCAGGAAAGGAGAGATAATCTAATAGAGTAAAAGTGCTCAGGCCTGGGAAACTAGAAACTTGGTTTTGACACCATTTCTACCACTGCGTATTTATATGGCCATGGCCAAGACACTAGTCCTTCAGGCCTCAGATTCTTTGTCTATATAATAAATGAAGGGTTTGGCAATCTCTAAAACCTTTCTCAGAAATATAAATCTTTGTCTAAAGTGTCAAACGTTTAAATTGTGACAAACTTTTGTTCAGGAATATTAATGAACAATAAAAAGTTATGAGTTAAACTCGAGCTATGATTTTGGACATTAAAAAAAAAAGAATCCAATTTGGAAATATAAAATGAATCTCACATAAATTTATGAGTCATGGCTCCTACCATCTGTAATGTTTTTACATGAGCTTTTTAAAATTTGTTGTTACCCTTAAAGGGGTCAAGTCACATTTCTTTTAAAATTTGGCAACGAGCGTGAAAAATAGTTAGCTAAGTGAAGAGAAGAGTCCCTGAGTGATGTCAAAAGTTAAACTATTGGGACTTCCAGTAAGATGGCAGAATAGAGAGACAAGCTGTGCAGACCCTCTTCAACAAAGAAAAGTGAAACCAGTTGACAGAGATACAGAAGATAACCCTGGAGCCTGAGCTTTGAAAGGAAGTATACAGAAGTGGAATAGGCACCACTAGTAGAAAACCTGAATAAAAACAGTAAGTATGGAGATAGTCAGAGCAGCAGATTGTCACTTACTCTTATTGGACCAACAGCCTGAACATTTCCAAGTGGTGTTGGGACTTGAGAATTGACCTAAAGATCATTCTTGGTCACCAGGGCTGCAGGGATGATTGCGCTGGTGGCTTATGGCTAGAAAGGGAGACAGCAAAGAGGAAGACAACCTGAGTTGAGGTCTTTCAGCTGTCTGGAGGGCACAGCCATTTTGACTGTTTACAAGCAGTGTCCATTTTGGATATTTAAAGTGACTGAGGGCACAGCCATTTTCAATGTTTACAAGTGGTGGCATATTGGATTTTAAAGTGACAACATTCTCATTTGGATTCCAGGAACCTAATAATAGCTCCATTTGCCAAGGATGGCAGGGATATATAGGAGGCTGATGATGGGAAAGGAGACAGGTGGTGAGTGTATAAGTGCTGCCAACTAGTGAATAGAGGAACACACTACCCTGCTTATGTAGGTAACATACAATGAAAATCATGGGCAAGTTGCTCCAACATACAATCACCAATTAAATATAAACATGAAAATGTCACAGTGCCTTGAAGAAAACAGACCATCACAGTCCACACAAAGAAGGAAGAAAAAGCAGAACAAGGGACCAGGATACAGACTCAACACATCCCTGAAGGAGAAGCAGCATTGGAACTCTCAGATAAAGAATTCAAAATAATTACATTTAGGTACCTTCAGTGGAATGAGAGACAGATCAAGGAAAACACTGACAAAATTGAGGAAAACAGAGAAAACCCTATGTGTTAGGCTGGGTTTTCTAGAGAAGCAAAACCAGTAAAGTTTATATATACATATATACAGAGAGAAAAATTTATCTTTGGAAAATGGCTCACACATTTATAGGAGCTCGTAAGTCCCAAGTTCTTGGATCAAAAGTCAAGCTGGAGGCTTTTCCTGATTCACACAGCTCCAGAGGCTGATGGGCTCAAGGTTAGCAGGCAATATACTGGCTGTTGACTCCAACAAATGACAAATCCAAGATCTCCAGGCTGAATGGTGGATTGTTTGATCATGGACAGTTGTAGGCAGCACAACAGAATCCTGATTTATAGAAGAGTGTCTCTTTTCCCAGGATGTCCATAAATATATTGGAAGCAGGCCACACCCATAAGGAAACTCTCTTTCAATAGATGGGCTGCTCAAACCATATACATCTGATCCTATCATGGGAATAACCCACATTACAGCTGCTTGAACCACACAGAATTGTGATTCAGCCAAGTTGGCACACAGCTTCAACTATCACACCCTAGAAGAATTTTGAAAGAAAATACAAGAAAAAAATGACAAAATAAATGAAAAATTACAAATGATACAGAATCTACAGATAGAAATCCAGAAGATTAATACTAAATTTTCAGAAATATATAACACATTGAACTGGCAAAGGAATAGAATTGAGTCAATGGAAGACAGAATTAGTGAGATTGAAGACAAATACCTCCATATTTCTTCGGAAAGGGGTCAATCACAAAAAAAAAAAAAAAAAGATCAAAACAAAATGAAGAATGCCTAAAGACTCATTATGAGTCAGAGACGACTTGATGGCACCTAACAACAACAAGGTTCACGTGGGATAACATCAAAAGGAATAATCTACATGTAATCAGAATTCCAGAACAGGAATTGACAAATAAAACCACAGAGAAAATTATTGAAGATTTGTTGAAAGAGAATTTTGCTGATATGATGAAAGATGATAATATATCCATTTGAGAGGTCCAATGAACTGCAAACAGGATAAACTCCAAAAGAAAATCACCAAGACATATCATCATCAAACTCACCAAAACAAAGAAAAGGACAGAATCCTGAAATCAGCATGGGAAAAACAAAAAAGTTACCTACAAGAGGCAACCAATAAGACTAATCTCAGATTTCTCAGCTGAAACCATGCAAGAAAGAAGACAATGAGATAGTATATATAAAACCCTGAAAGAAAAAAAAAAAAAAATTCCAACAAAGAATTATATCCCAGCAAAAATGTCCCTCAAATATTATAGTGAAATTAGGACATTTCCAGATAAGCAGAAATTAAGGGAATTTATTAAAACTAGACCAACCTTACAAAAGATGCTAAAATGAGTCTTTTGGACAGAGAAACAACAACAGCAAACAAGTGACCATTAACACACATGATGACATAACCTAGAAACTAACCCAGTTATGTAAATATCCAAAGTAAATAAGCCTACAAGATTGTAAACAGGGAACGAGAGATATCAATTGGCAAATGAAGATGACTACAAACCAAAAGGAGGGGAAAAAAATTGTGTAGAACATCTAAATGGTAGGGAAGTCAAGACAACAACAAAAGAGAATAGACTGTTCTATGCCATGGGAAAAAAAAAAAATATATATATATATATAAGTCAAAAGGTAACCTGAAAAATATTAAACCTTCACATCAAAATAAAAAAGAGGACCAGCACAAATATTTAGCAAATACTAAAACAACAGTAACAAAGGAAGTGATAACATGATTCATAACAAAATGAGTTCAGTACAGAAAATTACATGGAACAAAAAAATCAAGAACACCATGAAAAAGCACGTAACAAAATGACAGCAAGAAATTTATATTGTTTTGAGGGACTTACCTCAAAAATGTATAGAAAACTCCAAAACATCAACAACAACAACAAAATAGCAAACCAGTTAAAAAATGGACAGAAGACATACACACTTCACCAAAGAGGATATTTGGGTGGCCAGCAAATACAAGAAGAAATGCTCAAGATCATTTGTCATCAGAGAGATGCAAATCAAACCAACAGTGAGATACCATCTTGCCCCAGCACTACTGGCATAGTTCAACAAGACAGAAAATAATAAATGTTGACAAGGATGGGGAGAGATTGGGATTCTCATCCACTACTGATGGGACTATAAAATGATACAACCACTGTGGAAAACAGTATGGTGATTCCTTAAAAAGCTGGAATTAGAAATACAATTTGACCCAGCAATTGCATAACTAGGTATATATACTAAAAAAGTGGGAGCCAGGAAAAGAACACATATATGCACACCCATGTTCATCGCAGCACTATTTACAATAGCAAAAAGATAGAAAAAACCTGTGTGTGAATCAACAGAAGTAAAGATAACCAACTATGGTACATACACACAATGGAATACTATGAACAATTAAAGAATTATAGAATCTGCAAAACACCACATAACATGGATGAACTTGGAGGACATTGTTATTGTTCTTAGGTGCCATCAAGTCCTCTCCAACTCATAGCGACCCTATGTATAGCAGAACCGAACACCACCCATCCTGAACCACCTCCATGATTCTTGCTATACTTGAGCCCATCGCTGCTGTCACTGTGTCAATCATCTCACTGAGGGCCTTCCCCTCTTTTGTTGACCCTCCACCTTACCAAGAAAGACATCCTTCTCCAGGAAATGGTCTCTTCTGACAACATGATCAGAGTATGTGAGACAAATCTGGCCATTCTCACTTCCAAGGAGCCTTCTGGCTATATTTCCTCCAGGACAGACCTGTTAGTTCTTTTAGCAGTCCACTGTACTTTCAGCATTCTTTGCCAACACCACAGCTCAAAAGCATCTCTCTTCTTAAGTCTTCCTTTTTCATTGTCTAGTTCTCACATGAATATGAGATGATTGAAAAATATCATGGCTTGTGTAAAGCACACCTTAGTCCTCAAGGAGATCTTTGCTCTTCAACACTTCAAAGAGGTCCTTTGAAGCTGATAAGCCCAATGCTATACGTTGTCTGATGTCCTGACTGCTGCTTCCATTGATGTCGATGGCAAAACCAAGCAATGTGAAGTCTATGACAATTTCAATCTTTTCTCCATTTATCATAATGCTGCTTATAGGTCCAGTTGTGAGGATTTTTGTTTTCTTTATATTGAGATGTAATCCATACTGCCTACTGTATTCTTCAATTTTCACCAGTAAGTGCTTCAAGTCATCCTCACTTTCAGCAAGCAAGGTTGTGTCGTCAGTGTATCTCAGGTTGTTAATGATTCTTCCTCCAATCTTGATTCCACGTTCTTCTTCATATGGTACAGCTTCTTGGATTATTTGCTCAGCCTACAGATTGAATAAGTATGGGGAAAGGATACAACCCTGATAAATCCCTTATTGATTTTAAACCATGCAGTGTCTCCTTCTTCTATTTGAACAACAGGCTTTGGGTCAATATACAGGTTCCTCATGAGCACAATCAAGTGTTCTGGAATTCCCATTCTTAATATCATCCACAATTTGTTATGATCTACACAATCAAATGCCTTTACATAGTCAATAAAACACAAGGAAGCATCTTTCTGGGATTCTTTGCTTTGATCCAGGATCCATCTGACAGCAGCCATGATATCCCTTCTTCCCTGTCCTCTTTTGAATCCAGCTTGCATTTCTGGAAGTTCTCTGCCAAACTGCTGCAACCATTTTTGAATTATCTTCAGTAAGTTCTTACTTGCATGAGATATTAATGATATTGTTCAATAATTTCCACATTCTGTGGGATCACCTTTCTTTGGAATGGGTAAAAATGCAGATCTCTTCCAGTCAGTTGGCCAGGTAGCTGTTTTCCACATCTCTTGGCATAACTGAGTGAGTGCCTCCAGCGGGGCATCTGTTTGTTGAAACATCTCAATGGGTATTCTGTCAATTCCTGGAGCCTTGTTCTTCACCAACTCTTTCAGTGCAGCTTTGATTTCTTCCTTCAACACTGTTGGTCCTTGAAACATGCCACCTCTTGAAATGGATGAAAATCTACTGGTTCTTTTTGGTACAATGACTTGGTGTATTCCTTCCATCTTCTTTTAATGCTTCCTGCATCATTCAATATTTTGCCCAAAGAATCTTTCATTGTGGCACCTCAAAGCTTAAATTTTTCCTCAGTTCTTTCAGCTTGAGAAATGCCAAGCATGTTCTTTCCCTTTGATTTTCTTACTTCAAGTCTTTGCACATTTCATTATAGTAATTATCTTCATTTGCTTGAGCTGCACCTTGAAATCTGCTGTTCAGCTCTTTTTTTTTGTCATTCCTTCCATTTGCTTTAGCTATTCTTTACTCAAGGGCAATTTCAGATTCTCTTCTGACATCCATTTTTGTCTTTTCTTTCTTGTATTTTTAATGACCTCTTGTTTTCTTCATGGATGATGCTTTTGATGCCATGGCAGAATTCTACTGGTTTTCAGTCATAGGTGTTCAATGCATCATATCTATTCTTTAGATGATCTCTAAATTGAGGAGGGATATATTCAAGATCATATTTTGGCTCTCGTGGACTTGTTTTAATTGTCTCCAACTTCAAGTTGAATTTGCATATGAGCAGTTGATGCTCTGTTCCACAATCAGCTCCTGGCCTGGTTTTGGCTGAAGATATTGAGCTTTTCCACTGACTCTTGCCACAGATGCAGTCAATCTGATTCCTGTGTACTCTGTCTGGTGAAGTCCATGTGTATAGCCACTGTTTGTGTTGTTGAAAAAGGTATTTGCAATGAATAAGTTGTGGGTCTTGCAAAATTCTATCATGCAGTCTCCAGCGTTATTTTTGTCAACAAGGCCAAATTTTTCAAGTATTGGTGATTCTTCTTCTTTTCTTTTTTCTTTTTTTTTTTTTTTTTTTACAACTTTTGCATTCCAATCAACAGTGATAAGCAACACATCTTGATTGCATGTTTGGTCAATTTCAGACTTCAGAAGTTGATAAAAATCTTCAATTTCTTCATCTTTGGCTTTGGTGTTTGGTGCATAAATTTGAATAATCCTAATATTAACCAGGGTTACAGGTGAAGAGAGACAAGTCAAGGATGCCCAAAGCAGCAGGAAGGAAGAGCAGGAGAAAGGGGATTAAAAGCCAGGAAGCCAGAGAGAAGAGCAATCAGCCTAAGGGATTAGGTGAGGAGAGGAAACTCAGGCCCACCCAAAGCAGCAGGACGGGAAAGCAGGAGAAAGGGGATAAAAGCCAGGAAGCCAGAGAGAAGAGCAATCAGCCGAAGGAATTAGGTGAGGAG
>NW_006922275.1:143661-155353 GCF_000298275.1 Orycteropus afer afer | reverse complement strand
TTTCAAGTGCTGAGGAGCAAGGATATCTCCTTGAGGACTAAGGTGTGCCTGACACAAGCCATGATATTTCCAATTGCCTCATATGCATATGAGAGCTGGACAATGAATAAGAAAGACCGAAGAAGAGTTGATGCTTTTGAGTTGTGGTGCTGGTGGAGAATGCTGAATGTACTATGGACTGCTAAAAGAACTAACAGATCTGTCCTGGAGGAAGTGCAGCCAGAATGCTCCTTGGAAGTTAGAATGGCCAGACTTCATCTCACCTATTTTGGTCATGCTGTCAGAAGGGACCATTCCCTGGAGACGGATGTCATGCTTGGTAGGGTGGAGGGTCGACGAAAGAGGGGGAGGCCTTTAACGAGATGGATTGACATGGTAGCTGCGATGATGGGCTCAAGTATAGCAGGGATTTTGGGGCTGGCTCGAGATTCATTCTGCTGTGCATGGGGTCACTATGAGTCAGAAATGACTCAACGGCACTTAACAACAACAACTATATTAACCATTCTTCCTTGTAAATGTTGGGTTTTATCCTATCACTGACAGCATTGTACTTCAGGACAGCTCTTCAAACATCCTTTGTGATGATGAATGCCATTTCATTCCTCTTGAATTTGTCATTCCTGGCACTGTAGACCATATGGCTGTCTGGTTCAAAATGCCCAAGACCCATTCATTCCACCTCACTAGGGCCTAGGAAATCAATCTTTATGTTCTACATTTAATTTTTGACAATTTCCAGTTTTCCTAGATACATACTTCATAAAATACATGTTCCAATTATTAATTAATGTTTTTGGCTTTTTCTCCTCAATTTGAGTCATGCCACGTCAGCACATGGAGGTCCTGGAAGACTTACTTTATCCATATCATTAAGGTTGGTTCAATTCTGATGAAGCAGCTCTTTCCCAGACCTATTTTGAGTGCCTTCCAACCCAAGGGGCTTGTCTTCCTCCACTGTCTTGTACAATGTTTCCAAAATATTCATAAAATAGCCCAGTAATGTATCAGACAGTGTTTCTCTGTTATTCATAAGATTTTCCCTGGCTAGTTTTTGAGAAGTGGATAGCCTCCTCCTTCTTCCTAGTCTGTCTTAGTCTGTAAGCTGCATTGGAACCTATGCATCATGTGCAACTCTGCTGGCATCTGAAACACCAGTGGCACAGCCTCAAGCCTCACAGCAAAGAACAATCCTCACAAGATGACAAACTGACAGACAAGTTTGTCCCCCTTAGCTAGAGAACATTATGCTGAGTGAAATAAGTCAATCACAGATGGACAAATATGATATTAGTTCATTATTGTAAAAAGTCAGGGAAAAGTTTGTATATGGAAGGAAACTTTCTTCATCAAATACCAGGGGTGGGAAGGAGGTGAGGGAACACTGCAATTGAAAAAAATGCATTGACCCATGTTACTTTAGTTTTGGGTATTTCACTGGACATAAATTTATTTCAACAAAATGTATTAAAAAAAATAAACATTTTTAATAAAAAATTAAAAAGATAAGCATTTGACTACTAGCTAAAAAGTTGACAGACTGAACCCACCAAGTGGTGCCTTGAAATATAGCCTTGGTGATGTGCTTCTAAAAGGTCACATTTTTAAAAAACGTATTTCGTAATTCTACTCTGCACACATGAGATCATCCTGAGTTGAAATCAACTTGACAACTAACAACTAAAAAGAAGGTGAGTCTTTTGGAAGAAACATTTACATGACATATTATCCTCAGGGAGGATAGATGGTTAATGATAGTATACAATACCAAGCTCACTGTCGAGTTGGATCTGACTCATAGCAACCCCTCCTTGGCTTTCCAAGGTGGTATCACTACGGAAGTAGATTGCCCAAACTTCCTTCTAAGGAGAGGCTGGTGGGTGTGAACCACAAGGCCTCTGGGTAGCAGTCAAATACATTATGCACTATACCACCATTTATATATATTTAAAACTCTTCTAGGTTTTTCATATTGGTATTAATTGGAAAAATAACAGTATCTGTGCAATTGGTTGTGATTTTGTCTTCGTTCCTTATGAGAAACTCTTACCTTTGCTTTATTTCTTCACAATCCAGGAGATGATAGTTTAAAAGGAGCAAACTGATCCCTCAAGCTATCTATGTTGAGCTATTGTTGTCTTCAATGTTCAGTTTAGCTACTGTATCATGACAAAAGAACACTGTAGATTGATTAGTAATTATCCCTCATTGTATGCCTCCAAGCTGATTGGCCAGTTTGAAGTGACTATTGAGCTTGTATTTAAGATTAAACATGTGTCCCATGGCCTTATTGGGAAACAGAAGTATACATGTGAATGAGAGTGAATCACAGTACGAGTGAGAACATGTTTATTGTTTCATATATAGAAATCCTGGAAGGTGTTCTAAATATATTTTCTCTTCTCCTCTCTGCCTTTTTTGGAAAGATATGAACAAATCAGGGTAGGGAGATTAAAGACTTAGTCAGGAGTAGCATAAAAAAAAATACATTTGCTGTAAACAATTATGGAGCACACCCTTAATTATTGATTAAGAAGTAACATTAGACTTCTCCACTACTTGTGCTTGTGCTAAAAGGTCTACAGGGCAAAATGAAATCTTTTCACTATATTGATAGCAAATTCACTATATTAATAGCAAAGGTGTTTTAAAATTGCTGTGCATTAAACAATTACAATTTTTTTGAAGAAGAGATAGCCATGTTTTCTCATGTCAAACGGGTGACTCTAGACTAGCCTAATCAGCAGATCAGATCAATTGGGTGAGGTGTATTTCACAACAAGAGTGAAATGCTATAATGTTTTGTTGTTTGAGTAGTGGGAAATGAGCCCTTGGCTTTACACGAAGTCCAGAAGTATTTGTTCAGACTAATGATCTTTTGGAAAGGCATCCTGAACTTGGAGTAGATAAACATAAAAAACAAGATTTGCAAAATAGGAATTAAAGAAACATTAAGTAAGAGTAGAATAAATGGGAATTACTGGTTAATTTCAGAACCATGATGCACAAAGACAGCTATAGAAGTAGCAATAGCACGTGCATTAGAATGAGAAATGACAATTGAAAATCATAGGAACGCAGTATAAATTGTTGACTCTCTAGTGTGAAACATTGATGTCTAGCTGTCACCTAGCAGACAAAAGGTGAAAGAATAATGCCTTGGGAATTAGGTCCAAAAGAGTCAAACTTCTTCTAATTAATATAAATAATTGATAAATAAACAAATAAATAGATAGATATGCTTTTCTTCACTGTCAAGCCAGACAAAGTGATGTGATGCACTAATGAGCAAAATGTGACCCAAACTATCATGACAGCATGGGCAGCTGGTATACTTGGAAATCATGCTGTGGCACTATCACCAGGGGTTTAGTAAGTGGTATAGAAATATTTCCTGGAAAATGTGAATGCACACCATTAAGTGGAAAGAAACAGATTCAGTCTAAAAGCAATGCACAAACTTGTAACTAATGATCATTTAGGGTAAAGCATTGGCTCTAATGGCTGATGTTAGTTGGATCACATGATATGGCTCATCAGTCATGCCAAACCCTGACACAGGAATCTATAGTCTGAGTACATCATCCATGGCAGTGAGAGTGTGGTTTGTAATTTGTATTTCTTAGAATAATACTGTAATGAATGGTTAAGAATTTGTTGGGAACTTCAGGGGACAAAGATAAGTGTCAGGATATTCACATGGTGTCAAAATATTACCCTGCAAATCACCTGTGAATCACAAAGTGGAAAACACAAATAACACTCAGGCAGGTAAGATCAAATTGCATCACCAACAATGAGAGAAAACAGCACACTGACTTTATGTTTGCAATGATGTGATGCAATGGGAAATTTCCAACCATATCTAGGAGATAGTTGTAGCAAGATGTTTAGAACTGAATCTGTGGTACTGTGAATTACTTAATGTGGTTTTTCTAATCATCTTGATTCACTCTTCCCCTTGTAAAATTAGAGGAGTTCAGAGGATACTGCCCCTGCACCTTCTTTGCAAATCTAAATATGGGAAAAAAGTAGACAAATACAAATTTCTGACAATCTTATAAAAATTAATATCCATATAAATCTAGAATGTGGAGTATCCTTCCATAAAATTAGCCTAAGCCCAAAAGCAAACACACTGCCATCAAGTCAGACCTGACTCATAGCGACCCCTCCTTGGGTTTCCTAGGCAGTATCACTGCGGAAGTTGATTGCCCAACCTTCCTTCCAATGAGTGGCTGATATGTTTGAACTGCCAACCTTCTGGTGCCTAAAGATCTTCAAAAATATCAATTTCATGAAAGAAAATAAAAGGGAAAGGACTCTTCTCGAAGACAGAAAAGAACAGATGCAGTAAAATTGTGATGTTGGTGAAGAATAGTGAATATACTGTGAACTGACAGAGAACAAACAGATCTGTCCTAGAAGGAATACAATCACTCTTCTTAGAAGTGAGGATGATAAGAATTTGGTCACTTCCTTTGGATTTATGATCAGAAAAGGCCACTCACTAGAAAAGGACATCATGATTGATAAAGTAGAAGATCAGCAAAAATGAAGGAAAATCTCAATGAGATGGATTGACACAATAGCTGTAATGGACTCAAATATATCAATAAACATGAAGATGACACAAGACAAGGCAGCCTTTTGTTCTGTTATAATAAGGTCATCATGAATCAGTGTCAACTTAACGGCAACTAACAAGGACAATAACAACAAAAAAGAAACATGACAACCAGGTAAAATGCATGCTATAGCTTTCATTCTGAATGGGAAGAGAAAACTATAAAGATAGTTGGAGATGATTAGACACATCTGAGTATAAAAATTGGAAATTATTTTTGAACTGATAAATTTATAAGGTGTGAAACCAGATGATATGAAGAAGACCCAGCTGTGATGTCATCAGAAGAAAGGCCACTGAAGGTGTTGGTGGTGAAGCACTTTATAGCCCCTGTTTTTACTTACTAGAAAGCTCTCTGAATTGCTGTTATAATAGTTTCTGCTGCCACCAATTAGCAGAAAAAACAAATGAAATTTCTCCTTTTATTAGACAAATAACAGATTGAATTTTGAGCCTGAAGCTTTATCCAATTTTGGGACCTCTCTTCAAGAATAAGGATTCAAAATTATGAATAAAAAATATGTAAACCATTAAATATTTACTTAGAATGATATTAAAATGAAAAATTAAATGACAACAACAACAACAAATATGAATTAAAACACTTGAAAAATACCATTGTCTTCAATGAGGTTACCTTGAAATGGACTGTGTAGAAAAATTTTGGGGTGTACACTCAGAAACAATATCTCTGACAAAGGGAAGCAAACAGGGATAGGCTGTGATAGAGATGCTGAACTGTGGTGCAAAGGCAACAGAAACCTTAACATATTCCACAGGGAGCTCTGGAATTAGGATAGTCCTTCAGCATTGTTTCCAGGTGAGTTATGAATTAAGGGAGGTAGACCTCTGAACCCAATAAATGACCTAGCTATGGATGTAGGCTGCATCCAGAAGGGTACATATTCTTTGGTAAGACACCTCTATTTGCCAAGGCAGTTCCAGCAGGGCACTACAGCTATGAGCTCAGAACAGCCAATACTCACAGCAGGTAGAGAAATGAGGGCCAGTTTTGATTATCTAGTGCAGCTCTAACAGAAAATATACCACAAATGGAATGGCTTTAACAAACAGGAGTTTATTCTTTTATAGTTTTGGAGCCTAAAAGTCTGAGTTCAATGTGTCAGCTCCTATAGGGGCTACATGTAAACCCCTCAACCATGGGCTACAGCTCTGCCTCTTGCTCCAGGTCCACTGAAGCTGAAGGATTTCTTCACTCAGGCAGCTGTTGCCTGCTGAGGCTGACAAACCCGAGGTCAGCAAGTAAAACAGCACAGTCCCAATATTACCAAACCACATGGAAGACCATTGATTCAACTCCATTAAGAGATCTACCACTCCTCTGTCAGTTTGTCATACTGTGATGACTTGTGAGTTGCTGTGAGGCAGGAGGCTATGTCACCAGTATTTCAAATAACAGCAGGGTCGTCCATGGTGAACAGGTTTCAGCAGAGCTTCCAAACTAAGACAGACTTGATAGAAGGAAGGGGCCATCCATTCTCAAAAAATTGGACACTGAAAACATTATGAATAGCCTGAAACACTGTCTGATATATTACTGGAAAACTTTATGAATAACCCTGAAACATTGTCAGATATAGTGCTGAAAGATGAGACCCTCAGGTTGGAAGGCACTCAAAATACGAGTGGAGAGGAGATGCCTCCTCAGAATAGAGACAACCTTAATGATGTGGACTGAGTAAAGCTTTAGGGACTTCCATTTGCTTATATGGCATGAATTAAAATGGGAAGAAACACCTGAAAACATCCATTAATAATAAGGACATGGAATGTATGAAATATGAATCTAGGAAAATTAGAAATTATAAAAAATGAAATGGAACATGTAAAGATCAATATCCTAGGCCTTAGTGAGCTGAAATGGACTGGATTTGGCCATTTTGAATCAAACAATCATATGATCTACTATGCTGGGGATGACAAATTGAAGAGGAATGGCATGGCATTCATCATCACAAAGAATGTTTCATGATCTACCCTGAAGCACAATCCTGTCAGTGATAGAATAATATCCATATGTCTACAAGGAAGACCAGTTACTACTACTATTTTTTCAAATTTATACACCAACCACCAAAGCCAAAGATGAGTAAATTGAAGAATTTTCCAACCTCTACAGTCTGGAATTGACCAAAAATGCAATCAAGATGTGTTGATAATCACTTGTGATTGGATGCAAAAGTTGGAAAGAAGAATCTCTGGTAGTTGGAAAATAACAGTTTTGGTGAGAGAAATGATGCTAGAAATTGCATGATGGAATTTTGCAAGACCAACAACTTACTCATTGCAAATACCTTTTTTCAACAAAATTAATGGTGGCTATACACATGGACTTCACCAGATGGAGTACACAAGAATCAGATTGACTTCATCTTTTGAAAGAGATGAAGGAAAAGTTCAGTATCTTCGGCCAAACAAGGCCAGGAGCTGACTGTGGAACAGACTATCATGTACTGATATGCAAGTTCCAGCTGATGCTGAAGACAATTAAAACAAGTCCAAGGGAGCCAAAATATGACCTTGATCATAAGCCTCCTTAATTTAGAGATTGTCTAAAGAATAGATTTTATGCATTGAACACCAGTGACTGAAAACCAGAGAATTGTGGGATAACATCAAGAACATCATCCATAAATATAGCAAAATGTCACTGAAAAGACTGGAAAGGGAGAAACTTGTCCTCGAATAGAGAGTAGCTAAAACAATCGAAGAAATGACAGGATGAAAGAGAAGATTTCAAAGAGCAGCTTGAGAAGTCAAAATCAATTATTGTAATGAAATGTGCAAAGATCTGGAGTTAGAAAACCAAAAGAGAAGAACACACTCAGAATTTCTCAAACTGAATGAACTGAGGAAAAAATTCAAGCCTCGAGTTGCAATATTGAAAGTTTCTATGGGCAATATATACAACAATGCAGGAAACATCAAAAGAAGATGAAAGGAGTACACAGAGTCACTGTACCAAAAAGAATTGGTCAATGTTCATCCATTTCAGGAGGTAGCATATGATCGAGAACCAATGGTATTGAAGGAAGAAGTTGAAGTTACACTGAAGGAATTGGTGAAGAACAAATCTCCAGGAATTGACAGAATACCCACTGAATTTCTTCAACAAATGGATGCCATGATGGAGGCACTCACTCGTCTATGTTAAGACCAATGATACATTTAGGTGAGGATAATCTTGCACAGATACTCATGATACAAAATGAGCACAAACATTACAGAAGCAACATAAGACAGACTTGAACTAATCACTCAGAGACAGCCAAACACAGTGGGAGATAGAAGCACCATGTCTGCCAACTCAGGACCACAGTATGGGGGCATATCCAGCTCAATTGGCACAACATAATACATAAAAATCTTGTTCCACAACCTGCTTTGGTGAATAGCCAATGGGGTCTTAAAATTTTTCGAGTGGCCTTCTAAGATGCAGCTGATGGTCTCCTCTCATCTAAAGTGAAGAAGAGTGAAGAAAACCAAGAGTATTTGGAAGCATTCAGCTAAAGGATATGATGGACCTAGAGACCAGAAGAACTAGATGATGCCTGGCTACCAATGTCAATCACTCAGGAAGGGATCAAAACTGGAGATCCTGGATAGAGTGGGAGGAATAATGTGGAACAAAATTCAATAACACAATAATGACCAGAATTACTGATCAGATGGAGGGTGGTGGGACCCCCAAGACTGTGGCCCTGGGATACACTTAGGGCCTGGAATAGGACTCACTCCCAAGGACTGGTTCTCAGCCCAACAGTAGAAAGACTTACAGGCAGAACACCCAATCCAGGGCAATGCATCCACCTACTCTACAAGGATACACCCCTTGGAGCAATCATCAATGGGGCATCAGAAAGGCAGCATTTATATGGAGGGAAAGCTGAACAGAGAAGATTGCAAAACTAAGAAGGGCACAGGGGTGAGGGTGGGGTCACAGAGAAGGGAAAGGAGGAGAGTGGGTTAGGGTTGAGGATGGTAATTGGGGACTAAAACCAATTGTACATGAACTGTTGAATATAAAACAGATTCTTTTCTGTAAAATTGCAACCAAACCACAATAAAAAATTTAAATTAAAAAAAAAAAAAAAAAGGAAGAAATTTGGAAGACAACTACCCGGCCGACTGACTGGAAGAGATCCATATTTGTACTCATTCCAAAGAAAAGTGATTCCCATAGAATGGGGGAATTTTCAAACAATATCTTTAATATCACATGCAAGTAAAATCTTGATGAACATAATTCAAAAATGGCTGCATCTGTGTATTGAAAGAGAATTTCCAGAAATGCAAGCTGGATTCAGAATAGGATATGGAACAAAGGATATCATTGCTGATGTCAGATGGCCCTTGGCTGAAAGCAAAGAATATCAGAAAGATGTTTGCTTATGTTTTATTGACTATGCAAAAGCATTTGATTGTGTGGATCATTATAAATAAAAAATAACATTGAGAAGAATGGGAATTCTAGAACATTTAATTGTGCTCATGAGAAACCTGTACATAGACAAGGAGAGTGCCATTAAAAGAGAACAAGGGCATACTTCATGGTTTAAAATCAGGAATGGAATGTGTCAGGGTTGTATCCTTTCACCATACTTATTCAATTTGTATGCTAAGCAAATAATCAGAGAAGCTGGACTATATGAAAAAGAACATGGCACCAGGATTGGAGGAAGACTCACTAACAACCTGCAATATGCAGACGACACAACTTTGCTTGCTGAAAGTGAGGATGACTTGAAGCACTTACTGATGAAGTTCAAAGACTACAGTCTGCAGTATGGATCACATCTCAACACAAAGAAAACAAAAATCCTCACAACTGGACCAATAAGCAGCATCATGATAAAAGGAGAAAAGATTGAAGTTGTCAAAGATTTCATGTTACTTTGTTCCACAATCAACACGAATGGAAGCAGCAATCAAGACATCAGATGACATACTGCACTGGGCAAATCTGCTGCAAAAGACCTCTTTAAAGTATTGAAGAGCAAAGATATCTCTTTGAAGACTAAGGTGTGCCTAACCCAAGCCATGGCATTTTCAATTGTCTCATATGCATGTGAGAGCTGGACAATGAATAAGGAAGACTGAAGAAGAGTTGATGCTTTTGAGTTGTGGTTTTTGCAAAGAATATTGAAAATACTGGTTTGCTAGAAGAATGAACAAATCCGTCTTGGAAGAAGTGCAGCCAAAATGCTCCTTGGAAGCAAGAATGACCAGATATTGTCTTACCTACTTTGGTCATGTTCTCAGAAGGGCCCATGCCCTGGAGAAGGATATCATGCTCAGTCAAGTGGAGGGTCAACCAAAAAGGGAAAGGCCCTCTATGGGATGGATTGACACAGTGGCTGCAACGATGGGCTCAGGTATAGCAAGAATTGTGAGGCTGGCACAGGACCGGGCAGTGTTTTGTTCTGTTGTACACAGGGTCACTAAGAGTCAGACCCAACTCGATGGCACATAACAACAACAGCTGCCTAGCCACTCAAAACTAGGTCCAGCCAAGTTGACACATAACTACCACAGGGCCTTTATTCAGAAAGAGAGCTGGCGGTACACTATAACCTAAACCGGTACAAAATCCAAGGGGAAAAAAATACTAAATGTACTTTTAGTAATTAACTGCATGACCTTTATAGTACATTTTTTTTCTTATATTATTGGTTGTATACTTTTTCATTATCTCTTTATAGTCCAATAACTTATGATATTATTTTCCATACAGATGAAAGATTATTTAGTTTTTTTTAGGAGTCTCATTCAAAATGAAAACTGCACTACTTTAATTTTTTTTTCCAAATTTGCAAAATTATTATTAAATTTGGAAAAATTTCTGTCAAGTTTCTTACAAATATACGAACTGTAATATTGCAGGTATTTCAAGTTGTCTTGGGGAGTGATGAAGATAAAATGCTGCTTATATTGATGATGTTCATTCATTAATTGTTATTGTTGTTAGGTGCTGTCGAGTTGTGTCTGACTCACAGTGACTCTATGCACAGCAAAACAAAACATCCCCTGGTCCCATGCCAGCTTCATGATCCTTGCTATACCTGAGCCCATCGTCTCAGCCACTGTGTCAATCCATCTCATTGAGGGCCTTCCCCTCTTTCGTGGACCCTCCACCTTACCAAGCATGACATCCTTCTCCAGGGAATGATCCCTTCGGAAAACATGACCAAAGTAGGTGAGACAAAGTCTGGCCATCTGGCTTCCAAGGAGCATTCTGACTGTACTTCCTCCAGAACAGATCTGTTAGTTCTTTCAGCAGTCCATGACACTTTCAGCATTCTTCACCAGCACCACAACTCAAAAGCACCAATTCTTCTTCGGTCTTCCTTATTCATTGTCCACCTCTCACATGCATAGCAGATGACTGAAAATATCATGGCTTCTGTCAGGTGCACCTTAGTCCTCAAGGAGACATCCTTGTTCCTCAGCACTTGAGAGAGGTCCCTTGCAGCCAACTTCCCCAGTGCTATACGTCTTCCAACGTTCTGACTCCTGCTTCCATTGGCATTGATTGTAGAACAAAGCAATGCGAAGTCTTTGACAACTACAATCTTTTCTCCATTTATTGTGATGCTGCTTATAGGTCCAGTTGTGATGATTTTTGTTTTCTTTATATTGAGATGTAATCCATACTGCAGACTATTCTTTAATCTTCATCAGTAATTGCTTCAAGTCATCCTCACTTTCAGCAAGCAAAGTTGTGTCATCAGCATATCATATGTTGTTAATGATTCTTCCTCCAATCTTGACTCCACATTCTTCTTCATATAGTCCAGTTTCTCGGATTATTTTCTTGGCATACAGATTGAATAAGTATAGGGAAAGGATACAAACCTGATGCACTCCCTTCTTAATTTCAGACCATGTAGTGTCCCCTTGTTCTGTTTGAACAACAGCCTCCTGGTCAATGTACAGGTTCCTCATGAGCACAATCAAGTGTTCTGGAATTCCCATTCTTCTCAATGTCATCCACCCTGACACACTTCATACCTGATTTTAAACCATGAAGTATCCCCTTGTTCT